>NC_091470.1:111551028-111807441 GCF_036971445.1 Narcine bancroftii | reverse complement strand
TAACGAGGCTTTGGCTTTCAAAGCCCGTGAAACACGAGAGTTCCACCCCGCGGGCTCTGACTCCGAACCTCGGCGACCCACATTTCTCAGGGCGTGATCGGGAGAGAGCGGGGCCAGTGCGGTTAATGTTTAAGCTGGGGCTTCGGCCGACCGCCTGCTTTGAACGAGAGACGACGGTAAGGAGCCTGCTGTACTTCCTTGGCGTCTGGCTTTACCAACCAGCCTCTTGGAGGGGGAGAGGGGGCAGAGTTTGACGCCGGTGTTGCCAAAGATGTTTGTCGATGTCCAGAGTTTATTTGATTTCCTTTTCACTGCTCGTTCAACACTAGGATCAGCTGTCGCTCGCTTCTCGTCGCCGCTGTGAATTCAGTCCACAATAACAGCAGTGTATCCCCCCCCCCACCCGCACACGGTGTGAAAGAGCAAATAGTTTATTTTCCTCTGGGATATCTCCTCCTCCTCCTCCCCCCCCACCCCCTCCCTCCTCCTCCCCCCCACCCCCTCCCTCCTCCTCCCCCCCACCCCCCTCCTCCTCCTCCCCCCCACCCCCTCCCTCCTCCTCCCCCCCCACCCCCTCCCTCCTTCCCCCCACCCCCTCCCTCCTTCCCCCCCACCCCCTCCCTCCTCCCCCCCACCCCCCTCCCCTTCCTCCCCCCCACCCCCTCCTCCTCCTCCTCCCCCCCACCCCCTCCCTCCTCCTCCCTCCTCTCCCCCCCACCCCCTCCCTCCCTCTCGTGCAGTAACTATAGAAGTTGCTCGTTTTCTGGAACGTCACTCAACTAACTGCTTGACATTCGTGTCCGCCTGTGTATCACAATAATCTGGGCGATTTACCGAGGCGGGGTAGTCGGTGGGAAGTGATCTGGAACAGGGACTTCGGCAGAGTTTTGCTTTGATTAAGGTGGGGTAACAAATTGAGGCTGGTCGCTGAGCCACCTGATCAGTGGGTTCAAGCCCCTGTCTCTGGGCTTTCTAGCACCCCAGTTCTCAGTATTGCCCTTCCAGTGCTGAGTGAGGGCTTGCAGTTGTTGGAGATTCTGTCATTTTGTATAAGAATAGGGAGTTAACCCTGCTCAACACTGAACCTTCATTCAACAGAACCAAATCATTATCATATTGGTGCTTGTATGGACCTGTGATGAACTAATTGGCATAAAATGCTTGATGAAGTGCTCCAGCCCGAAACATCGGTTTCTTTATCTTTGCTGTATAAAGTTTGACCTGCTGAGTTTCTCCAGCTTTGTGTTTTCACTTCAGTCACGGTGTCTGCACGTTTTACTTCCTGTACCAATTGGCTCCTGGAGATTTTCAAGAGGGATAATACTTAAATGATTTTTTTGTGTTAATGCACTGGAATACCATGAAAAGGATGAGAAAGTAATGAAAAAGTGTCTTTGTTGTGTAAACTTGCTGAAATAAGGTCAGTGCACAGTCCAGGAAGTTGGGCTTCCCCCTGCTGAATAATATTCTCATTCCACCACTGGGAGAGTTTAGTGAGCTGAAGTTCAAATTGTGACATAAATGTAACGTCCTGTTGATTCCCAAACTGGGCAAATGGTGGCTTTCTTCTCGAGCAGGAGTTCAGCAGCCTGAAGCAAAAGGCATAAATCAAGGTACAGATGGAGAGGGAGACGACAGATGGGGGGGGGGGGGGGGGTGAAGCAGAGAGGGAGTGAGACAGTTGCGGAGGAAGGACGAGTCATATGGCGAACAGGCAAGAGAGAAGAGCAGAGGAAATGAAAGGACAGGAAAGGAAGTGGGAGTAGGGGCAAGGTGGGGGTTGGGAGATTGTGCTGTGGGCAGGAGTAGTATTAGGCAGTGTGCAGAGGGAGATGGGGGGGGGTTGCAGAGGACATTGTGGGGAAGGCAAGTGCACAGAGGGTGAGGGGAGGGCACTGAGAGAGCATGGTGAAAAGTGCAGGGTGGGGGGGTGGCAGGATGCAGAGAGGGAGGGAGAGGCCAGTGTGGAAAAGGGAGGAGCAGTGGGAAGACTAGGTCAAGGAAGAGAATTAGTGAGACACATACCTATGTAGTTGCTCTGTAAGCACAAAGCCATGAAAGAAACAACCTTGCATCTTGACACATGTCACAGGTAGAGAGGTAGTCAACAGAGCTTTTGGCATATTGGCCTTCATAAATCAAACTATTGAGTCCAGGAATTGGGATGTTATGGTAAAGTTGTATAAGACATTGGTGAGGCCAAATTTGGAATATTGCATGCAGTTGTGGTCACAAAACTGGAAATATATCAATGAGGCAGAAAGATTGTGGAGAAGATTTACCAGGATGCTGCCCAGAACTGAGTTACAAGGAAAGGTTGAACACGTTTAGGGCTTTCTTCCCTGGAGTGCAGAAGAATGATGGGAAATTGGATTGAGGTATACAAAATTAGATAGTTATTTCAAGCAGGAGTTTTCCACTGAGGGTAGGTGAGATTAAAAACTAAAGGATGTGGATTAAGGGTGAAAGGAGAAAAGTTTAAAGGTAACAGTAGGGGTGGGGGGGACATCTTCACCCAGAGAGTGGAACGAACTGTCAGTGGAAGTAATGCATAAGAATTTGATTTCAACATTATAGAGAAATTATGATGGGTGCGTGGATGCGAGGGGTGTGGAGGGCCATGGTCCATGTGCAAATCATTGGTGGAAAAAATAGTTTGGACAAGATGGGCTGAAGGGCCTGTTTCTTTGTTGTATGGTTCACTAACCTTTGCAAAGCTATTGTCACTGTGGACTCTGAACTTTCTGTTCTTTTCTCATCTGTGAAAGACATGGCACACTGCGTGTTTATGTTTCCAGTGTCCACTTCAGGAGTCCGACCTAATTGACCTTGGCCTCACACCAGATCGAATTATCAGAATTTGAGTTTTTTTAAAAACTGACAAGTAAGAACAGGAGAGAATTACTTTTTAATCAGGTGTTGAAAATTGTGGTTACATAAGGGTCATTGATGTGCATGGTGCTAAATGGATTTTAAAACAGCAATACAATGCAGTTTGCATGGAAGCAGGAGTGAGGTGGTGAGAACGTCATTTTGAGCTTTGAACCATTTTTATCTTGGTCTCCTGTTCCCATTAACAATGGGAAGGAGCAGGAACAAAATGGAGCAATTCAATACACAGGCTATGTACTGATGGATTCATTTCCATTAAAGGTTGACATAGATTTCGACAAGTAATCATCTGAGGTGCGTGGTCAGCACTGCTAGTTACTGGACTTCCATGATAATTCCCAAATGTGACTGGGTTCACTGAGTAGCATTGTGAGCTCTGGAAATCTGTATCACTGTCAGTTGTTTTAAATGAAGTAATCCAAGTTTACAGAACAGGAAGAAGCTCTCAGTTCCAGAATGTTAATTGCCCGTCAAAGGAGGAGCCACTTGCATTAATCCCACTACCCAGCACTTGGCCACAGCCTTGGAGCGAATGGATCTTTGCCTGCCAATTCAAGGATGGTTTTAGAACCAACCAGGTTTTCTCCTGAACAAACATTTCATGGGCTGCAACTTCAACCTTCCCCTCACCTACTACAGGTTACATAGAAATCTACAGCACAGTACAGGCCCTTCAGCCCACAGTTTTGTGCCAACCCACCCTAACAACTGCATAACCTGCCCTCCCATTCCATGTAACTACCTAAAAGATCCTATTATACCTGCCTCCACCACCGTTGCTGGCAGTACATACTGTGAACCACCAGTCTCTGTGAAAATCTAGCCTCTTACATTTCCCTGCCCCCATTCCCCTCCCTACTTGCGTCCACACATCTATCAACCCTGGGGTTAGCCATTTCAGCCCTGGGGAAAAAAGCCTTTGGCCATCCACGTGATCATTGCCTCTCATCATCTTGTACCTCTCTATCTGGTCACCCCTCATCTTCCGTCACTCCAAGCCGAGAAGACCAAGTTTACTCGCCCTATCCTCTTAGCATGCTGTCCAATCCAGGAAACATTGTTGGATATCTCCTCTGCACTCTCTCTATAGCATCCACATCCTTCCTGCAATGAGATGGCCAGAGCTGAACACAACATTCCAAGTGGGGTCTAATTAAGGTCCTTGTGCAGCTGCAACATTTCCTCATGCCTCTTGAACTTGATCCCACAGAGGGAATGGCAGCCAGGGCAGTACAGCCATGCATCGACTTGCGTCTTGGTTACGTTCAGGAAGCGGGGATGCAAATCAATTTAGGCATAAGTCAATCATTATAAGTGAAATATACTGTACAACATAAAATACCATGACACATACATATTTACCTAAACCTCTTTGTATATGTACATTTAAACATAGTTTTCAATTACATATGTACTGTACTTTACGTTAGGTGTATATTATGTACAGCTGGCAGCGTAATCACTTTGTTTTGGCTTCTGAGCCCACGTATCGAATGCGTGACTTAACGTCCACTAACGCCCGCCATCGTCGGTCCCAGCGTAATTTTTATTAAGCCCTTGTGGTGACCTCAGACATATCTTCAAATGGACGTTACTGATCAGGTAGAAGTCGAGATATGGCTGTATTATGCTCCTCTTGTAATGTATGGGAAATCAGGGACCACACAATGTCACTGAATACCCCTGCAATACCTTAAGTCTACATTCCATATTTATTCATCTCTCTCTAGGGAAATATGCCTTTCCTGTTCACCCTGTCCAAGTGTCCTAGAATTTTTTTTTCCACACCTTGTTTAATTGTCTTTTGTTCCAGAGAGCGCAATTCCAGCCCAGTCATCCTCACTTTATGGCGGATATTCCAGCCTTATAGGCGAATCCTAAATTTCCAAGGCGCTCTTTAGTGCTCCAACATCTTTGTGGTGGTGGTATTCTGAACTAGCTGCTACCTAACTGATGTCGTATGCCATTCTAACCTAGCCTCCCTTCTCTTCTGTGCCTTAACTGATGAAGGCAAGTGCCCTGTATGTCTTGTCAAATTCAAATTTACTGTCACATATCCCAAGATGTAATGGTAAAATTTGTTTAGTGAGCAATCCAAATGATATCTCGTATAGTACAGGTAAGAACCAGTACAGATTTCAGATTTATTACAACCCTGAGGTTCTTTTTCCTGTGGACAGGCAGAATGACTACTTTTTAGCAATGCAAAAAAAAACTGTACACATGGAAATAAATAAAGAAATGTAAACAAACTGTGCAATACAGAGAGAATAAAAATCAACGAAGTGCACAAGTAAGAGTCCTTAAATGAGTCCCTGATTGAGTTTATTGTTGAGGAGTCTGATGGTGGAGGGGGTGCAGCTGTTCCTGACCCTGGTGATGCGAGTCTTGTGACACCTAGAGCTCTTTCCTGATGGTAACAGTAAGAACAGAGCGTGTGCTGGGTGGTGTGGGTCTTTGATGATCACTGCTGCTCTCTGACAGCAGCGTTTCCCCGTAGATGTACTCGGCAATGTGAAGGGATATACCTGTGATGTGCTAGGCTGTGTCCACTACATTTTGGAGGGCTTTTCACTTGGGTGTATTGGTGCCCCCATTACCAGACTGTGATGCAGCTGTCAGCACACTTTCCACACACGTAGAAATTTGCTAAGGTGTCCGATGTCATACCAAACCTCTGCAAACTACTGTGGAAGTAGAGGTGCTGACATGCTTTCTTCAGAATGCAAAGTTATTGAATGGTGTCATTTGCTACTGTGCAATGGCAGCAGAATATTACTATTTTGAGGGTTATTCTGGAGTTTAACCATGAAGGGAAATAAACAGTCCTTGATCTTATTCTTGTGAATCTTCTGACGGGAGGGGGTTGATGAAAGTGTGACTGGAATGGGATGAGTCTTCAAATGTGTTACCTACTTTTCCAAGACAGTGGGAGGGTAGGGGCATATGTGATAGCCTGCTGTTTTCACAACCCTCTAGTTTCTTGTGGTGTTGGGCAGAGCAGTTCCCATACCACATTGTGATGCTTTCAAACGTGTGTCTGTATAAGTTGTTATGGAAACATCCTCGGGCTTCTGAGGAGGTAAAGGCACTGGTGCATGTTCTTGGCCATTGCATCAATGTGGGTAGATCAGGGCAGGTCAGTGGAGCTGCTAACTTGGAGTATTTTAAAGCCGCCCCCTCTCCACTTCATCATGCAGATCGGCAAGTGAACTCTTCCCTCTTCATGAAATCTAATCAGCTCCTTAGCCTTGCTGACATTCAGAGTTATCAGACTCCTGATGGGTGACTTGGTGCCAGAACAAGAGCTCTGCAGACGGTGGCCTGGTCAGCAGAACACTATTACAGCTCCAGACCCCGGCGCTGTCTGTAAGGAGTTTGTACGTTCTCCCCTAATGTTTGCATGGGTTTCCTCTAAGTGCTCCGGTTTCCACCCAGCCTTCAAAGCTGTATGGGGCTGGGAAGTTAATTGGTCACGTGGGTGTATTTGGGCAGCGTAGACTGGATGAGCCTGTCAATGTGCTGAAAATTTAAATTAAAATTAACAACCCCCCTCCAGTGGTTGATGGCACCAAGCCACTCTTCACTCTAGCTCCTTTCTGTACTGGACTCCAACTGTTGGGGTGGTCCTGGCTATGACAGCAGATGTCTAGATGATCCAGGGTTTAGCCATTAGTCACGGGAGAATGCAGTCTTAACCATCTTGTCCTGCTGCTTTCTACGATCCGTTGATGAGTGCTTTGAGATTCTGTTGCTCTCTCATGTTTGTTTTTTGTCTGTTTACTGACCTTGTTTGTGTACCCAACAAGCTGAGAGATTTGGAGGCATCAGAATCTACTGGTTTAAAAAATAAAAATGGCAGGGCTGCCAGAGCTGCTGTAATGGCAGGGCTGCCGCTGGTGTGGGCCCATGGGGACAGCGCTCATCCACAGGCTTCTACAAGTTCAATGACCTATGGCTCCATGCAGACTTTAAACGGCCTGTTAAAGGAGCCAATGGTGGTTTATTTTAAACTCCTGCGACCGCAGGATTTGGGCCCAAGATGGCAGCGTCTGTGTTCAAGGGGATGCAGAGGACTGGTGCAGGGCACCAGAAAATGAGACCACGCCCCTCCGTAGGGGACGATCCTATGGGATGGTGACCATGGAAGCGGACCAGTGAAGGGCACTGAGGCTGAAGAACATAGCTGTTGGCACCTCGAGGTGGGCTGCTGGCAACTGCGGCCAAAGGACTCTCACCACGCCGTGGGCTGCTGGATACTGGCTCAACACTGGCTGAAGGGGGTACCTGGTATCGGAACAGGCACGGAGGGCGCTGAGGGCTTCCAGAGCGTGTCAGAGGTTTGGATCTGGAGTCAGCGTGACTGCAGGAGCACTGGAGGCAAATCCACAGACACTCAGTGACTCTGAAAGGATTCTCTTTTGCTTTTTTTTGACTGCAAGGGGCAGTAGGCAAGTTCTGGTGATGGCAAATCATTGCCTTGTGGCAGACAAAGGCAATATTTGTGTAATATTACACGACAATAAAAAAGGAATTTTGAAGGCAGGAGGAGTTTTACTTAAAACATTTGGTTTCTTTCTGAAAGTGAGCCCTGATTTTATACGGCCTCCTTTGAACCCTCATGGCTCTTTCAAAGTGATTAACAATAACACTTTTGAAATCGAGTTATTGTTCCACTGAATAGGCAGTCAGGTTTGGCCTAGCAAGTTCCCACAAGCAAGAATGGAATTAGGAGAAAATAATCTGCTCTTTATTGATACTATTCGGAGGATTGATGTGGTCAACAATACAAGGAGAGCTCGTCTGACCTTCAGATGGAGATCTTCTGCCAAGGAAACACATGCACAGTTGGTGTAGCTGCTGGTGCAGCGCCTTTACGGCGCCAACAGTCAGGACTGGGATTTGAATCCCGCGCTGTCTGTAAGGAGTTTGTACATTCTCCCTATGTCTGCGTGGGTTTTCCCCAGGGAGGGGGTCTCCAGTTTCCTCTTACCGTTCCAAACGTACCGGGGGTGTAGGTTTATTGGGAAGGGTTTGGGCAGCACAGACCTGTGGGCCGAAATGGCCTGTTACCGTGCTTTTGGTCTAAATTAAATTACTGCGCCACCCTATTGCCAGATCACTGACTTGGATTTTGGGCTCAACTCACTTGTGTGAGATTGAATCCACATGCACTAGTGACGCTGGCTCACGGTTGCATTAGACACCAGTATTGCTGCCACAAGATGCTAGAGGTGTGTCAAGAGAGGGTTGGGGTTTACAGATCAGCAAATGTTATCGAGATGAGAACAGCTTGAGCAGTAGCTGTGGAAAGCCAACCAAGAGCAACCACTTCTTCACCCTGAAACAGTCCCTGAGCTACACTCAGCATAAATACTCATTGGCCTTCAGCCTTTTCTGGGTTTTTTAATCTCTAATTCGCAGCAGCTTGCTTTTGTGTTTTTAAGGTTTTGGCAAATGGCCATGTCCATAAAAATTAGACTTGTCAGGTGTGGCCAGAGTGCCTCTGAACCACAGAGATACACCAGATTCATTTTACTTTAACACTGGATTCCTGCTGCTCATTCAGTGCTGCACCCTGGTAAAAGCTTAAACCTGGAATCTGAGAGGAACCTGCCCCTTGATAAGGCTGACAGCACCATTCGTGATTGTTCAGAGTTCCTCAGCACCTCCCTAAACTTGTCACATAATCGGACAGATTGAACGGGCAGCTGGGCTCACTGAAACCTGACAGTGGCTGGCAGTTCTCGTAAACTTTCCATGAGTACAGGGTGGGGAACCAGCTTTCAGAGTCCACTCCATAGTTCAAGGAACAGCTATTTCACTGGAAATGAACAGATGCTATGCAATTTTAAAGGAGGGAAGGGAGGGTGGGGGTGTGTATATGGGTGGGGGGAGGGGTGTACACTTTTAACTAAATGATTACATTTCGACATGCAGTACAGTAACATGCCCTTTCGGCCCATGAGCCAGTACCACTCAATTGATCTACAACCCCTGGTTTTTTCTGAACGGTGGGAGGAAACCAGAGCACCCAGAGGAAACCCACGCAAAAGCAGAGAGAATGTACAAACTCCTTACAGACAGCGCCGGGTTCAAACCCTGTTCACTAACGCTGTAAGAGTGCTGCGCCGTGCTGCAGTTAGCATTTTTTTTACTCACTCACTCTTTATGTGCTTCTCTGAATAAGTAGTACTATTCAAATCTGGTACTTCTCTCATGGATTTGTGCGATGTTGGCAGGACAATTAGCTGTTCCATTAGTGTTCAGCAGGCCAGGTTCCCCAGGAGGTGACTGACTGATAACAAGTACAATGAGGAGCAGGCATGCCCCTTTTGGCTGTCATTTGAAAGCCCCTCCCTGCTACTGCCACTTTTTATCTCCCTTGCCCTTCTGAGGATGTGTGGCAATCGCTTGGGCCCACTGACTTTTTTTCTGCTGTGTTTATCTAGTAGTGTGCAGGATGTGAGTGGGAGATCATTGGAAAATGTGGTGATATCTTAAAAGGGCCCATGTACTGCTTTTGCTGAATGCTTTGTGTCCTAATCTCTACCATTTGTTTATCCCTAGACTTTCCCCCTTCCTTTTTCCACCTCTTGTAGTATGCCACTGAGGTCAAATAACCATATAGCACAGAAAACAAACCCTTCTAGTCTGTGTCGAACTATTATTCTGTGTAGTCCCAGTTACCTGGTCTGTAGCTCTCCATACCTCCTCCCATCCATGTACCTGATCAAAGTTTAATTCAATGTTAGAAATGAGGCCATATTCACCACTTCAGCTGGCAGCTCGTTCCACACCCCCGGTGTGAAGTTTGCTCCTAATATTCCCACTAAATATTTTTTCTTTTCGCCCTTGATCTATGTTCTCTGGTTTTGTATTTCGCCTAACTTCAGAGGGGAAAAGCCTACTTGCATAATTTGAGTACCTCTACCAAATTTCCCTTCATTCTTCTACGCTCCAGGGAATAAAATCCTAACCTGTCTCACCTTTCCCTGTAACTCAGTTCTTGAAGTCCGGGCAACATCCTAGTAAATCTTCTCTGCATTCTTTCTATATTATTGATATCTTTGGGTGATCAAAACTGCACACAGTACTCCAAATTTGGCCTCACCAATGCCTCATAACTTTACCATAACATCCTAACTCCTGTACTCAATACTTTGATTAATGAAGACCAATACGCCAAAAAGCTCTCTTTATGACTCTATCCACCTGTCACCCCACTTTCAGGGAATTACTCTTTAAATATTTTTATTCAGTTTAACATATAAAGGAAAATTGTGGATCAGATACTGACCTCCAGAAGTCGGACAATGTCTGGAACATTCAAAATTCTTAATTCTTCCAATCATGTTAGTAATCTATGAATGGGCCCCACATCTTTTATCTATAATGTATCTAATTTTCTCCAAGCTTCATTAGGACATGTAACCACTGTGTATGGGTAGGTCCATTTCAATTAAATTGCTTGACTGGCTATCACGGTAAAGGCTAAAACATTCTCCTGAGTTGTAGACAGAAGTATATCTGGCTCGTGTGAAAAACCAAACAAAAAATTTAATGGACATGGTTCTATTTTGATCTTAAAAATTGGTGAAAAAGTTTGAAAAACATCTTTCCAAAATCTCTAAATTTGGGCACTCCCAAAACAAATGGAGCAGTGAAGCTTTAATAATTTTGGGAATTACTTTCACTTGTTTGGATTGGTCCCTTATGCCCATTCCATTCATTGTCTTCCTTTTTCACATTTGTCCAATTTCTTGCTATGCACTCTAATTTCTGTCCTCCCTACATCTGTCCCATGTGCATCATCCTATCTCTCCCTTCCCTAACCGTGAAAACCAGCTGTTCTCCCAACCCCTGGGCCTCCTGGCCTCCTTTGAATTGTTTTATTTTCACTTGTGCCAAATTACCGGCAGTCCCCATGTTACGAACATCCGACTTACAGACAACTCAAACTAACTGACTGTTTCCCCAATTCACGGATGCTCATAATGTTACCTCACGAATGTACCTTCCCATATGTAAGACGTCGATGGAACAAGAGTAACTGTTAACTTGTAATCATATTTTTTGGATAGTAAAGTAAAATATATACTATAAACATTTTACTAACAACAGTGTACCTGTTCCAACCTACCAAAAATTTGTCTTGAAGACAGATTTAAGAATGGAATTTGTTCGTTACCTAGGGACTGCCTGTACACTGCAAAGCTTTTTCTTCCATGCTATCCAGGCAAGTCAGTCATATTCAAGTACAGCAGATGGTGCAATAATGTAACCAAAGTGCACCAAGTCAAAGTGGAGGATCAAGTATTACTCGGACATACTCGAAAATGGGGGGGAGGGGTCATCATCTTTTAAGAGGTTCATTCAAGAGTCTGGTAATTGCAGGAACTAAGCTATCCTTGATTCTGGAGGTTTGTGATTTCAAACGTGTGTATCTTCTGCCTGATGGAAAGGAGGGAGAAGAGAGTGGGATGGACCGTTCAGTATGCTTTGCTGGCTGCCTGCTCTTCAATTCCTTCCCCACCTCACATCCTGGAAACTTTACACCAGGGGTGGCGAACCTTTTAATTTTTAATTTAAACATACAGCATGGTAACAGGCCTACGAGTCCGTGCTGCCCAATTATCCTACACCCCTGATACATACACGTGGGCTGAAAATGGCCTGTTACTATGTTGCATGTCTAAATTAAAAGGTTGGCTATCCCTGGCTTACACCAACACTTCATGTCGGGTTCCATGATGTACAAGACGACTCTATACAAGACGATCCCTGAATTTTCACCTAAATTGTAGGTTCTGAGCTGCGCTCGCTGTATAAGACTGCCCCAAGACTGACACTTAGCACTGACCAGTGGAGTGATGTTGCCGGGCACATTTAATATACTAATTCACAATATCCTAGAAGCAAATTACCCATTAAAGGTATACATTTTATGAGCATATTTTTAAAAAACCCCATCAGCTTCTTTAACAGGCCATTTAAAGCCTTTGAAGAGCTGACAGGAGTCAGACTGGATGGATGGACACCATGGGGCAGCACTGGGACTTCAATGTTAAGGTTCAGATTTTAAACGGTGCAGGGGAGTGCTAAGACTTCTCTTAAGGGTTCAAGAACAGTCTTGTACACTGACATATACAATATTTTTTTTAAATTTTAATGTAATGGTACTTTACAGAAGTGAAGGGAAAATTGATGCCATGCTCATTAGCCAGTACATAACACTGGATATCTCTGTAGCTAACAAAACTTTTACATTTGTTAACAAAATTTGCATTCCATCTGCATGGCATCAATTTGACTGCTATACACAACCGTGCTGGACAAACTCAGCAGGTCATGCAGCATCCACACGAAGTGAAGGGTAAATAAGGTCTTGGATCAAGGCCCTGTGTGTGACTTTCCAGCACATTTGGGTACTGCACTCTACCCCAACATCTCTTGTTTAACATGCATTAATTTGACTCTTCCAAGCATTCCATGAACAATGTGCAAAAAAACTTCCCAAACAATGTAGAAAACAATGGCACAAAACTGCGGCCTTTCCCCATGGCGCCTTTGCAGGGTTTGCACCAAGTTTCGATGTGACCCTCAGCATGTGGTTCTAGACTTGGAACAGTCGGTCTCCAACATTTGGTTGTGGACAGGACTGTTTAGTTTCCAACTGAGCTGACAATCTTTGTCATATTGCCAGCTGTTGCAGTTTTGCTCTTAACTACCGCATGTGATGAATGCAGTCTTTTCAATATGATGACAGAAAATACTGAAAACCCCTTGCCCTAATGCACTGATTTGCCACATTAAGTGAAACTCTGGAATTGTTGTGCTTTTAATTCTTGGGCATCCTCAGTTTTCATTTCAGATTTATTGTCAGATTATATACATGACATCACATACAATCCTGAGGTTCTTTTTCTAATGGATGAGGCTGAATTACCACTTTTTGGTAGTACAAAAAAGTATGCAAGTGAACAAATTAAGAGGTGTAAACAAACTGCAATACAGAGAGGAAAAAAAAATCAATAAAGTGCAAAAGTAAGAGTCTGAGTTTGCTGTTGAGGGGTCTGATGGGGGAGGGGGAGCAGGTGTTCCTGAACCTGGTGGTGCGAGTCTTGTGGCCCTTACACCTCTTTCCTGATGGCAACAGCGAGAACAGAGCGTGTGCTGGGTGGTGTGGATCCTTGATGATTGTTGCTGCTCTCCGATGGCAGCGTTCCCCGTAGATGTTCTCGATAGTGGGGATGGTTTTGCCTGTGATGTCCTGGGCTGTGCCCACTACGATTTGCAGGGCTTTGCATTAAGAGCTCATCTCTTGTATCACCTTCGACTCCATGAGACCCAAACTCTGATACTCCCACCGTAAAGCTTTCCCCCTTTTCTTTACCAATAATCATTTATTTACTGCCTTAAGGTAAATAAATACCCAAAGCACTTTAATTTAAGAAGGATATCAAAAAGATTTGACACCGAATTGGATGGTATTAAGGTAGGTGACCAAATCTATGGCTAAATTTAGCTTCTGAGGACCACCTTGAAGGAGAGAGGGAGGACTGGTGAGGCAGGATGGTTTTGAGAATGGAATTCCAGAGATAGATCTTAACAGAAGATGGCACAGCTGCTAATGGGAGGATGGTCATTGAAGAGCGATCAAGAGGCCAAAATTGTATGAGAGCAAGGAAATGAAAGAGCAGAGGTTTACAGGACACAAAGACATAGCGAGAGTCTTAGATTTGGTCACCTACCTTAATACCATCCAATTCGGTGTCAAATCTTTTTGATATCCTTCTTAAATTAAAGTGCTTTGGGTATTTTAAGGCAGTAAATAAATGATTATTGGTAAAGAAAAGGGGGAAAGTTTACGGTGGGAGTATCAGTGTTTGGGTCTCATGGAGTCGAAGGTGATACAAGAGATGAGCTCTTAACGCAAAGCCCTGCAAAACGTAGTGGGCACAGCCCAGGACATAGTGAGAGTTCTACGTTAAAGGAACTACTGCCACTCTTAAATCAGACCCTTTAGACCGTGGTTTTCAAACTTTTTCTTTCCACCCACATCCCACCTTAAGCAATCCCTTACTAATCACAGAGCACCTATGGCTTAAGAATTACTTAGTGGAATATGAGTGGAAAGAAAAAGTTTGAAAACCACTGCTTTAGAATTGTATGAAACGGAACCAGGCCTTTGAGCCAATTTGTTTCAACGTCTGCATTTGGAAGCAGCATAAAATTCCGTGGAGTTCTTCCCTCAGGTCAGTTAGAACTAGTATGTGCATGTATTTTTTTTTCTCTTTTCCCCCCTCACTCCCATGCCCAATATTCAAATCCTCACAAAATGTATGAAATTTCTAAATGCCTTTAAAGCACTTCTGGGTGTATTTATGGCCAAGATTGCTATGTTCTTGATTAGTCAGGACACCAAAGGTTATGGGTAGAAGGCCGGGCAGTGGGGCTGCGCGGTGGAGTGGCTCAGCTCATGAATGGTGGGGCAGACTCGAAGGCTAAATGGCTTTCTTCTGCTCCCTATGAATTCCGGTCTAAAACCCTAAGGCATTCCCCCTTCTCTATCCCAAAACAGCCATGTGCATGATTTCCTCAGACTGTTTGGGTGTTGTGTAACTCTACTTCTCTAAGGGCTGCAACCCCGAGCCCTCGTGTCAGCTTCCTGTTAGATGATTACTATATTCAGTGCTGAGTGAAGGTTACTGGGTGTTGTTTACTAACCAGGAGCAGTCTGGTCTGCAGGCACACTTCAGGAAAATGTTTTGTTGGTCACTGATTTGGAGTCGTGTTTATCCAAGGTAGATAAGGCCGTGTGTTTGACTGTGACATCAATTCCCCGTGGTTCAGTCACCACCATGTAGTAATAGGCAGACCTCCTGTCGTACACCTTGAAACCATTCACCTTGGTTTGCAGAATGCAATGGAAAAAGTGGTATAGAGATCTTGTGTCAGTGCCGAAGCGTAGACAAAGGGTGTAAAATGTTCTGTCATCTTCCATCTCTGTTTTAACCGTCTTCAACTGGCAGCAATATTTCCATGGTCCAAAGTCCAACCCTTGACCTCCCCTCCATGAAGACATAAAGTTTACCATTTTGGCATCTGTTCAAATACATGAGTGGTAATGCAAAACAGATGATCAGAGACAGGAGTACAAATCTCACCAAAGGAGCTGGGAAATTTAAATCCAATGAAATAAAATAGAATGCATCCCAATATTGGTCCTGATGACCACAAAATTATCAAATTATTATTGAAATCATCTGGTTCACAGGATCCCGCATCCAGTCTGCCCATCTTGAGTACAGTAACAACATTGTTGACTGTTTTCTACTCTCTGGAATGAAACTGCAAGTCTTGTGAGAAACGTCTACAGAAAACTAAGAATAAAATCAAATGAGTTGCCCTCATTAAACAGGGCATCAGATTGAGATTCCAGGAAGTCTAACAGCCCCTCAACACAGCGAAAACCCCTCTGCTAATATTTGAGAGCTTGCCAGAAGGGTTATTTTACTGACGAGCACAGCAGCAGCTTCACAGAATCCTACCTTCAAGTAAACATCCAAACCTCCCCCTGTTCACGAGCCCCTGGCAAGATGGACCTACCGAAGTGGCAATAGTTGTATACAGGTCCATTCAGAATGGCCTTGGGAATCTACTGCCTTAAGTATCCATCCATCAGGTCCACAGTAACATCTAACATGAAGGAAACCCTCTCCTTTGCCAGACAGCTGACTTGTACCACTTGAAAGTAGAACTGAGAGGAACAAAATATTCCAGAAGAACAGAGCATAAGAAATAGGAGCAGGAGTCAGCCATCTGACCCATCGAGCCTGTTTCACTGTTCAATGAGATCATGGCTGATCTGATAATGGGCTCATCTCACCTATCTGCCTTTTCCCCATATCCCTTAATTCTCCTACCTTGTAAAAATCTGTCCAACCTTGCCTTAGATATATTTACTGAGCTAGCTTCCACTGCTTCAATGGGCAGAGGATACCAAAGATTCTCCACCCTCTGGGAAAAGCAGTTCTTCCTCATCTCCATCCTAAATCTACTATCTAAATCTAGTTCGAACCTCCCACCCCCCCCCCCCCACCGCACCAATGGAAACATCTTACCTACCTCTATCTTGACTGTCTTTCATAAGTTCATATGTTTCGATAAACTTATTCTCATTCTTCCAAATTCCAACGAGTACAGTCCCTGATGACTCGATCTCTTCTCGTAGGCCAACTCTATCGAATGGAGTGACACGCAAGTCTGCAGACACTGTGTTTGCACAGAGATGCTGGGAGAACTCAGCTGGTCTCGCAGCCCCCATAGGGGGTAAAGATCTATTACTAACATTTCAGGTAATGACCTTTTGGGTATTACTGACGTTTCATTGCGACCTCTAGCCTCTTGGCCTGTGTTCCTCCCCCTGTCCCTGTTTCCCTCCTCCCCATAATTTTTGGGCACCTGCCTGATCTGATGTATATCTATCTATATAGATATCTCCTATGGACGCTGTGAGATAGATATAAAGATATATTACCAACGTTTTGGACCTGAGCCCTTCTTCAAGGAATGAGCAGAGAACAAGACGGCTCAGAACAAAGACAGACCAACAAACTGTGTTAATTAGATAGGATGACAGGAAAGGTGAGAATTGATCTTTGGTTCTGGGAAAGGAAAGAAAAGGGAAGAGAGAGAGAACAACTAGAGGAAAGAAGACTGGGGAAGGAATGGAGAGTGTGGAATGGAACTCCACAAATGGCACCAGTCATATCTAAAACAGGTGTCCATGGGACCAAGTCACAGCACAGCAAAAGCCACACCGACCAGCAAAAACAGTGTGCATATTAGAGAGGTTTAGCAAAACCACAGCTGACTGATCAGACCCAGGCTCTGCAGAACTGCACATTGTTAGCAGACAAACAAACATTCAGCAGCAGGAGCCTGCAACTGGTCTCCATTCACAATGGGGGGAAGAGCCCAGCATTTGGCTGTGAAGGACCAGGCTGACCGGATCACAACTACCTTCTCCAAAAATGCTGAGTGGATGACATATTTCTGCATCCCTGCCCACCCCCACCACTTTGGATGACGTCCGCCAATAATTTGCTTTGCCTCCCATGTTACCAAGAAATGGTTAACAGTGCTGGATACAGAAAATGCTCTGGGACCAGATAATATCTCAGCTATAGTACTGAAGTCTTAATTCAAAACCAGCCGTGCCTCCAGCCAGGCCTTTCCAGCACATTTTCAACGTGAGCATCTACCCAAGAATATGGAAAACTGCCCAGGTACACCCTGTTCACAAGTTGCAAAACAAGTCGATCCCAACATTTACCAGCCCACAGTCTACCTTCTGTTGTAGAGAAAGAATGAAAGGCCTTGTGGTCAGGCTTATCAAGTGGCAATGCTTGCCAACAATCTGCCTCCATTAAGCTGACCTCAGGCAAGGAAGAACTCCAGGAGTTGTGAATGGTCCCAATTTCCCTTGCGTAGGCTATTGGAAATTAAAAGTGCCAGCCCAGGCCGTCCTTGAGTGATTATCTCAATTTCCCCCCCATACACACTGATGGAAAGGGCACGTGAAACCAAAAATGTGTGTTCTGAGTCAAACACGAAAGCCTGCAGACTCTGTGGTTGAAGTAAAAACACAATGCTGGAGAGCCTCAGCCAGTCAAACAGTATCCTTTATAAAGAGACATAACCAACGTCTCAGGCCTGAGCCCTTCATCGTGTTCTTCTGACCCTGTCTTTCTCTACCCCCCCCCCCAACAAAAAAAGGGACTCAAGTCCCACTCAAAAGAACAGGTAATTAGGCGATCTTTTAACATACATAAGGACCAAGACTCAGATACCATTTTAAGTAATCCCTATGCCATCAGTGCTCTGTGTGGGATTGCTTAAGGTGGGATGTGGGTGGAAAGGTTGAGAATCATTGCTTTGGACCCAATTGTTACTAAAATATTTTGCTTGAGAAAAATTGTCATTGGCCCAATTCTGGAGTTATGAAAACGTGCACATAACGAGTCAACTAAGGATGATTAAAACAGTGGTTTTCAAACTTTTTCTTCCCACCCACGTCCCACCTTAAACAATCCCTTACTAATTACAGAGCACCGATGGCATAGGAAATGTGAGTGGTAAGAAAAGAGTTGAGAACCACTGAGTTAAACTTTGAAGGATTGTTGGAAACATCAGAACTTGGAAGGAGAATAAAACATCTCAGTTCTCACTGCATTCCAGGTCCTGTCGAAGAAACCACAATTTAAACATCACCACCCATTAACATCCTCCTTAAAGCTCGTTATGGTTTGCTGTTGCTCCCAGCAAGATGGGCCCCACCTGACCCAAAGGTAACAGCACACAAGATGCTTGTCTGGGAAACAGTGCAGGCAGGCCAGATGCACTATTAATGTTAATGTACATCTCATCTATCAGTACAGCTGCTAAGTTCCCCCTGACGTGTCAGAGCCTACGTTAAAAGAGGCACTCGTAGATGCATGCTTGTGTGCACAACCCAGAGACAGGCACTAAATTAGGTTTTACTTTACACGAGAACACAAGGAACAGGAGCAGGCCACTCAGTCCATTGAGCCTGCTCTGCCCATATCATGGCTGATCTGATGATGGGCTCATCTCCACCTACCTGCCTTTTCCCCATATCCCTTAATTCCATAACTATGTAAAAATCTATCTTGAATATATTCACTGAGGTCGCATCCATTGGGCAGTGAATTCCACAGACTCGCCACTCTCTGGGAAAAACAGTTCCTCCTTTCTCGTCCTAAATCTGCTACCCTGAATCTTGAGTTAATCTCTCCTAGTTCTGGTCTTCCCCCACTAATGGAAACAATATACCTACCTGTATCCTATCGATGCCTTTCATAATTTCATACGTTTCTATAAGATCCCTTCTCATTTTTCTAAATTCTAGTGAGTTCGATCCCAGATGGCTCAATCCCACCTTGTAGGGTAACACCCCCCCCCCCCAAATCTTTGGAAATTTACACATATCCATTCTGCCTGACACATTGTGTATTGATAACTTCTAAAGTAAAAGCAGTAAATACTGGAAATATTATAGGCCAAGGCTGAGCGCACAAGAGACGAGCAAGTGTTTTTGACCTTTTGTCAGAGCTGTTATTTATTAATGAATGTGATTTGATCCTGTGTTGTGTTTCTAGGGGGGGTAATATATGTTTGTTTAGCATAGCTTGCAGTATTGGGACATTCTGGTCTGTGAGGCTTGGTGAATGACCAGTTCAGGAGCATGTTCTCAGCCCCTCTGCATCCTGCACACTCACTCCCCTTTTCTTATCCAGCCTATGTTTTCCCCTCTTTGCTGATGTACCCTCTCCTCCAAGCCTGCCGCTGTTTACATATCCACCCTCCCCCTCCTACCCTGCAACCGCTTCAACCCCATCTAATGCTCAACTTCTCTTTCCCTCCCCCTCACTCCATCTGCTATACTCATGTAACTCATCTGAGCTCTCAATGCCCCGACCTCAGATCCTCGCCTCAGCAACCCGCCTACCAGAGTTCCCGACACCCCAATCGCGATCCTTGCCTCTGCCACGCACCCATCCAAGCTCCCGACACCCGATCCCAGCCATCTGAGATCCCAACACCTTGAACAACACTGGTTCTTACCATGGTCAAAAGTAGTATGCGTTTAACAGTTAACCTGAAAAATTTGTCGTCAAAACTCAACTATTACACAAGTACGTACAATATCCATCAGTTGGCAATCTGATAATATGATGGAGTGGGTCAAGCAGCGTCACCTGGGTAGGGGCTGATGAACCAGGCACGACTGAAGGTTGACGGATAGAGGTAGTTGTTTGGGAGGTGCCAGGGAGGCAGGAGAAACCAGTGGGTCAGGTGGAGGAAGCTGAGTCACACAGGGTGGAGTGTGTTATGTGTCTAGGCAAAGGCTGCCAAATGCTGGAATCTGATGAGCGTTGGTGATAGTGGTATGTTGAGAGATGAAGACCAGATAGAATCCAACTTCTCTCTCCCTGGCTCTTTTCACTCGACGCTCTATTTTCATGAAAGAACCTGACCCAAAGCATTGACCGTTTTTTTTTTTGTTCCACTGAGTTCCTCAGATTGTTTCAGAGTTGGTATCTGCATAGAACATTTCCAGCACAGTATAAGCCCTTCAGCCCACTATGTTGTGCTGTCCTATATAAACCTACTCAATAATCCTTACCTTACATCCATAACCCTCTATTTTCCATGTGTTAGTCTAAGGCCCTGTTGTTCCAGCCTCCACATCATCCCTGGCAGTTCATTCCAGCAACCAATACCCTCTGTTTTTTATACATATTATATATATTACACACACACACACACACACACACACACACACACACACACCCCCTAAACTTTCCTCCCCTCACCTTGTGCAGATGTCCTCTGTTGCCCTGGGGGAAAAAGGTGCTGGCTGTCCACCCTATCTATTGACCCCAATATTGATAATGGTCTGAACCATGCTGGAGAAACTCACCAGGTCAAACAGTGTATTTATAGAGCAAAGTTTTAAAAAAAGATAACTAACATTTTGGGCTTGGGCTCTTCATCTCGATGATGGTCCAGTTTGAAGGATCCTTTCACCAACCTTTGATGGGACACTTGGGCTGCCTGTGTCTAAGATTGGAAGGTGTAGCGCCTAATCTTTTGTGGCACTGAGCCAGGCAGGTCTGCCAGGTTGCAGCCCCACCCATGCATCTGCTGTTCTCTTGTGGCTCTTTGCAAGCTTCAGAGGTTGTTGTCAGAGAACATGCATGACAACACTCACAACCCTGAGATTTTTTCTGCAGGTGAGGCAGAATTGCCACCAATTGGTGGTGCAAAAAAAAACTGCACATGGAAAGAAACAGTGCAATACAAAGAGAATTTTTTAAAAATCGATAAAGTGCAGAGTTCTTAAACGAGTCTCTGATTGAGTTTGTCATTGAGGAGTCTGATGGTAGAGGGGTAGCTGGTGTTCCTGAATCAGAGTCTTGCGGCACCTATACCTCTTTCCTAAAGGTAGCAGTGAGAACAGAGCGTGTGTTGCGTGGTGTGGATCCCAGTAGATGTTCTCGATGATGGGGGAGAGTTTTGCACGTGATGTCCTGGGCTGTGCCCACTACCTTTTGCAGGGCTTTATGCTGAGAGATATTGGTGTCCCCATTACCAGACCATGATGCAGCCGGTCAGCACACTTTCCACCACATTTGTGTAGAAATTTCCCAGTGTTTCTGACATCATCTCAAACCTCCTCAAACTCCTGATGAAATAGAGGTGCTGATGTGCTTTCTTCATGATGCCATTAGTGTGTTGGATCCAGGAAAGATCCTCTGAGATCGTGAATCCCAAGAACTTAAATGTGCTTGCCCTCAGCACCTCTGATTTCCCCCAATGATCACTAGATCGGTCCCCCTGGTTTTTCCTTTTTGGACAACAATGAACTCCTTAGTTTTTCAAGCCTGTGAGGCTTTGAGGTGGAGAGGACCAGCAAAACAGCCTGTCACCCAAGTGGAAGGTGGGAGTAATCACCCTTCTGGATGACTCCTATTGTGGTCGAACAACTTCTTAGAAGTGATCCTGAATAGTGCCCTACCCTTGGAAGTCATCCCCCTCCCCGCATGTGCTTAGGATAGTATGAAAACATTCTGGAAGGGGAGTGGAAGTCCTACCCCGTGCTTATAAAGGCATGCTCCCCTTTGGATGAAAAGTTAAAGGGGCTTGCACAACCCCTCCTCCCCCTTGCCCTCACATCTGTGGCCTGACGGCTGATGTGTTTGCTGCCTCGCCCACTTTCAGTACCTTCCCCGCATAGCGAGCCGCCAGAGCAAAGTGGCCCATGTTCTTGTTCTTCTCCCGCGATGACAGCTTTCGGAGGGGCTGCGTCTCCAAGCCCTCGTCCCTGCTGCCAGCAGCAATGAACAGCGGCAGCAGATGGCAGCCTGCCTCCCAACGGCTGATGTAATTACTTGTGAGTGACTCAACTGAGATCAATTGTGCATGTGGGGCCGGTTACACATGCCTCTTTGCCTGGGAGAAGGAGAGAGAGAGAGAGGCCGTTCCGAAGAGATCGTGCGACAGCACGCCCGTTCAAGCATCGAGTTCCTGCTGGGGGACTTTTCCCCCCCTCTCTCTCTTAAACAAGGGCTGTGCCATCCAGGCAATTAAACTTCGCTTGTCTGACTCCCAAATGCTGAGATCGGTGACTGCAAATCACGGCTCGGTGTGTTGGCTGCCTCCAACACAAGAGTTTCTCCGAAACGCACGGAGCAAGGCGCTGCACTGGAGAGTAGCCAGTTTTGCTTACGCATCCTGGCCTTAGGAGTGTATCTTCCGCCCAGTGTCAAGGTGAGTGTCTGCCTTAACTTATTGTAATCCAATCTGCGATTGGCCTGTAACCTCCTCCTTTAACTTGTTGTGAAAGTGTTCCTCGGGACCGGGATAGAGTAACCCCCCCCCACCTCCTTCCTCAGCACTGCCCTGGTTGAATGGGATTGAACCCTCAACGTTGTGCCCCTCGTCCCAAGCTTGTCTGACCCCCCTCCCGGCTCCGCGGTCGCCCTGAGACGCTGTTGGGGTTTTGTTTTGACACGGCTAAACTTGCCGGGGCTGCGGTTCAAGGGGGTGGAGGCTTTTTATTGGGAGGGAGGGGTACATTTTAAAATTCTCCATCCCCCACCCCCGAGAGACTTCTTGGTCGAACTCTTCCCAAGGACACGGAGCCTTGCGTGAAATTTCAGTCCAGCGCAGACTGTTTCCGTCCGTCGCCGGGAGAGGTTAGATTTTGCCAAGGGGGTGGGTTTGGGGACCCAGGAGTTAAACGGTGTCAGGGGTGGGGGGGGGGGGCCGGCACTGAGTCAGTGTGAATGTGGTTCTGCAGTGTTACAGACCCCCCCGCCCACTTCCCAGCAGCAGGGACTTGTCCTGCCCCGCACTAAAAGAACTGGGTCAGGTTATAAAAAGCCGGCACTCTGGGAAGCGCTCGGGGAGGGAGGGAGGGAGCCGAGCGAACCCAGACAGTTCCTCATGTATGGTCATGACGTGGATTCACAGCAGCGCTGTAACCAGATCCCGCCTCCCTCCCCCGCCTGGAGCGACCGGCTGAGTCAGCGGGCATTTGAGGGTGGTCGGCAGCGCAGAGACGGGGGAGCAGTGGGTGGGTGAGGGAGAGGCCAGGCGTGGGAAGATGCGCATGGGAGTGAGCCGAGAGGTGGGGGGGGAGTCAAGGTAAATGCGATCTTGCTGGGAAGGGAGTGGAGCAGAGGACAGGCTGGGGCGTATGTGGGACACGAGTGCCTTGATGGTGTGGGCTGGATGCAGGAGTGAGAATAGGACAGATGCAGGGAGTAGTGGGAAGACTACATGCTGGTAGGGGTGATTTGAGCATGTTGGGGCTGTCAGGGTTTAGAAAGGTGCGGGATAACTGAGGAAGATGTGACTGGGACGTCTGTACCTGTGAGGAGGTGAAAGGGCGGCAGCTTAATTAAAAGGCAACATCTTTCTGTCTGTGGTGGAAACAGTTTGATATCTGGAAGCCATGGGAAAACTGTTGCTGGATCCTGAGACAGTGCTGCACAGAACCACATGCTGGAGCCAATACTTAATTAACTTCTGCTGCAAGCACTTCAAATGCCTGCACTGCTTAACCCTTTCAAGGCTATTTAATCCCCATACCCTGCTGGCGCAACTGTATTATCCTGCCTTGTATTTAGGAGGAATATATTCCACTGACAACTCGGCAAATCCAGAGTGTTGGAATTCTCTTACAAAAAGGGCAACCGATGCAGTTGTGAAATGGTAATTGTTAATTTGTTAGAACAAAGACCTGAGACCATTTGGCTCATTGGGTCTGTGCCTACAATCATATCTCTCCTTAATATCCCTGCAACTTGATCCCTCCCTCTCCTTCCCTTCACTGAAGATCCAATTTGACATTGCTAATTAAATCGCTGGCATGCTTTTGGGATGTGGGAGGAAACTGAAGGCCACGAAACAGTGGAAACGTGTGGTCGCACGGAAATGAGGAACATGCAAACTCCACACACAGGACGTCTGCAATGAACCTCTGTCTGGAACTGTGAGACGAGAGCACTAAAGACTACATTGCTTTGCCACCCATTGATTTAACATTGGAATTTTTGTAATCCAAAAGATGCTGGGATTAGGTCAAATTTCAGATTTATTATCAGGGGACATACATGACATCACATTCAACCCTGAGATTCTTTTTCCTGTGGGCGAGGCAGAATTGCAAAAAAATCTGAACACAATGTACACATAAACAAATAAAAAATGTAAACAAACCGCAAATCAGAGAGGAAAAAACAATAAAGTGCAAAAGTCAGAGCCCTTAAATGAGTCCCTGATTAGGTTTGTTGTTGAGGGGTCTGATGACGGAGGGGGAGCAGCTGTTCCTGAACCTGATAGGGCGAGTCTTGTGGCACCGATACCGCTTTCCTGATGGAAGCAACGAGAACAGAGCATGTGATGCGTGCTGTGGATCCTAAATAATTCCAGTTGCTCTCCAACGGCAGCATTCTCTGTAGATAGAACACTAAAGGACAGGAAGTAGGCCATTTGGCCCTTCTAGTTTGTGCCAAAACATCATCCTGCTAGTCCCACTGACCTGCACACATTCCTGAAATATTTACCACGTCAGATAGTTCCACACTCCCACCACTCTCTGGGTGAAGAAGTTCCCCCTAATGTCCCACCCCCCCCCCCCCCCAAACCTTTCATCCTTCTCCCTGAAGCCATGTCCTCTTGCATTATCTCTCCCAATCTAAGTGGAAAGACCCTACTCACATATACTCTGTCTATACCTCTCCATAATTTTGTAAACCTCTATCAAATCTCCTCTCACGCTTTTACACTCCAAGGGATGGAGTCCTAACCTGTTTAATCTTTCCCTGTAACGCAACTTCTGAGACCTGGCAAAATCCTAGTAAATCTTTGCACTCTTTCAATTTTACTGATATCTTTCCTGCAGTTTGGCGACCAGAACAGCACATAATACTCCAAATTTGGCCTCACCGATGTCTTGTACAAACTCACCAAAACGTCCCAACTCCTGCACTCAATACTTTGATTTATGAAGGCCAAGATACCAAAAGCTTTCTTCACAGCCCTGTCTACCTGCAACACCACATTCGGGGAATATGTATCTGAATTTACTGTGCATGCCCTCCCTTGGTTTGTCCTTCCAAAATGCAACACCTCAGACTTGTCTGCATTAAATTCCATCTGCTATTTTCTGTCCCATTTTTCCAGTTGGTCCAGATGCCTCTCAAGCTTTGAAAGCCTTCCTCACTATAGACAATGCCTCCAATCTTGGTGTCATCAGTAAACATGCTGATCCAATTTACCACATTATCATCCAGATCATTGATATAGACAACAAACAACAATGGTCCCAGCACTGATCCCTGAGGCACACCACTAGACACAGGCCTCCAGTCTGAGAAGCAATCATTCACAACCACTCTCTGTCTTCTCCCATTCAGCCAATTTTGAATCCAGTTTAACAACCTCTCTGGACACCTATTGTCTGAACCTTCTGAACTAAACTTCCTTGTGGGTTTTTGTCAAAGGCCTTACTAAAGTCCATGGAGACAACATCCACAGCCTTTCCTTCATCTACTTTCTTGGTAACCTCCTCGCAAAATTCTATATAAGATTCATTAAACATGATCTACCATACACAAATACATGCTGACTATCTTTAATCAGCTCTTGGCTGTCCAGATACGTACACCCAATCTCCCAGAACACCCTCCAATAAGTTACCCACACTGACATCAGGCTCACCGACCTGTAATTTCTGGTTTACTTTTGGAACCTTTTTTAAACAACAGAAAAACATGAGCTACCCTCCAATCCTCCAGCACCTCAACTGTGGCTCAGGACATTTTAAATATTTCTGCCAGGGCCCCTGTAATTTCTACACTGGTCTCCCTCAAGGTCCAAGGTAATATCATGTCATGCCCATGGGATTTATCTACCTTTATTCACTATAAGGCAGTAAACACCTCTTCCTCTTTAATCTCTACATGTTCCATGCCACTACTGCTTGTTTCCCTTCCTTCCTTGTACACAATGCCAATTTCCTGAGTAAATAAAGATGCAAAAAAAATCTTTTTAAGATCTCCCCATCTCATGAGGCTTCACTCATCGTTGACCACTCTAATTCTCTGAGGGACCAATTTTGTCCTTTAGCATACTTGTAGAAACCCTTCAGGTTTACCTTCACATTATCTGCCAAAGCAACCTCCTATTTTCTTTTTGCCTTCCTGATTTCCTCAAGTATTTTCTATACTCTTCTAGTACCTCATTTGCTCCTTGTTGCTTCTACCTGCTGTACACCTCTCTTAACCAGATCCCCAATATCCCTCGAAAACCAAGGTTCCCTCTGCCTGTTAACTTTGCCTTTAATCCTGACAGGAACATGCAAACTCTGCACTCTCAAAATTTCACCTGTCAAGGCCTTCCACTTACTGAACACATCCTTGCCAGAAAACAACATCCCAAACCACTCCTCCTAGATCCTTTCTCATTTCCACAAAATTGGCCTTTCTCCGATTTAGAATCTCAACCCAAGGATCAGACCTATCCTCATCCATAATTAACTTGAAACTAATGAGACTAAGGTCACTGGTCCCAAAATGTTCGCCTACACCTACTTCTGTCACCTGACCTGTTTGGTTCCCTAATAGGAGATCAAGAATTGCATCCTCTCTTGTTGGTATCCCCTCATTACTGATTTAGTAAACTTTCCTGAACACAGTTGACAAACTCCAAGTCTTCCTGCCCTTTTACAGTATGGGAGTCCCAAACAATGTGTGGAAAGTTTGCTCCTCCGTTTCTCTCTGACTATTGGGTGGTCTGTAATACATCCCTATCAGTGTGGTCACACTTTTCCTGTTCCTCAGCTCCAGCCATAAGGCCTCTTGGGGGTAAAAAAAAAACCATCTGGCCTGTCCTGCTTAAGCATAGCTGTGATATTTTCCCTGACTAGCAATGCCACTCTTCCCCCTTTTATCCCTCCCCTTCTATCATCTGAAATAACATTTGAAACAACAGAACTCCAGAACATTGAGCTGCCCTTCCTGCAACAAAGCCTCACTAATAACAATAATATCGTAATCCCACGTGCCAAGCTGTGCCCGAAACACGTCTGCCTTTCTGTCCATACTCCTTGTATTGAAATAAATATGCCTGAAAACATTTCTATCACGGACAACCCTTTGATTTCTGTCCATATGTGCAGTCCTCGCATGACCTTTATCCTCCTCCTTCTTACCATCAGCTCTCACATTCTGGTTCCCATCCCCCTGCCAATCTAGTTTAAACTCCCCTGGAGCAGCACTAACAAACCTACCCACAAGGATGTTAGTCCCCTCCAGTTCAGGTGCAAACCGTCCTGTCGGAACAGGACCCACCTTCCCTGGAACAGCCCAATTGTCCAGAAACATGAAGCCCTCCCTCCTGGACCATCTCATTAGCCACATATTTAGCAGCATTCCTATTTCTAGCCTCACTAGTATGTGGCACCTGCTTCAGTGGTGGAGAGGGTTTTACCTGTGATGTCCTGGGATGGGTCTGCTACCTTTTACAAGGCTTTATGCTCAGGGGCATTTATGATCAGACCATGATACCGGTCAGCGCACTTTCCACCACACGTCTGTAGAAATTTGCCAGGGTTTCCGACGTCATAACAAACCTCCACAATCTCCTGAGGAAATAGAGGTCCTGACATCCTTTCTTCACAAAGACATTAGAGTGTTGGGACCAGGAAAGATTCTCCAGGATGGTGATTTTTCTCACCCTCTTCACCTCTCATCCCCCAGTGATTACTGGATCCTAAGCTTCTGGTTTTCCCTTCCTGAAGTCAACAATCGGCTCCTTGGTTTTGGTGACATAGAGTGGGAGGTTGTTGTCCCATTCAGCCAAGTTTTCAATCTCCCTCCTATGGTATCGTTAGTGAACTTGTGGATGGTGTTGCTGTCATACTGAGCCAGACAGTCTTGGGTGTTAAATGAGTAGAGCAAGGATTAAGAACATATTGCCCTCCGTTAATTTTACACCAAGGCATATTAATTTAACATCGAGATATTTTTATAATTCACAGAATGACGGGGAAAAGGCAGGTCATACTGAATGGTAGTAAACCCACAATGAGTTAAATACTCACCCAGTTGCTTTACTTCCAGCCTAATATTCTGATCTGAATTATAATAAATCACATGACATGTTCTGAAAGCTATATATATATATAGTCATGGAGGAAAAGCACTCTCGGGAAAGTTACAAGTGTTTCAAGGACTTCCTCATGTTATCCTCAAAGTGTTTCCACTTTGTCCCCTGAGATGTGAGAGGATCTCACTCAGGGTCATTCTCTCACCAAGACTGGAGCTCCCTTCTGTAAGCAGAGGCTGGGGTGGAACTGCTGAGAAAAAGCAACAGCACCAGCATTTGAATCTCCAAAGAGCAGCACACACACACACACACACACACACACACACACACACACACACACACACACACACACACACACACACACACACTCTGTTATTCACGCAGCCCAAAACAATGGCCCTTGCTCAGTGCACCGCAGACCACCGGAAGGACAAGAGAGCCAGATCAGCCACTTGCAGGCACACAGCAACCAGACAAACCAATCATGTCACGGTCATCTTAAAACTCAAAGGACAAATGAATGTAGTGTCACGTTATATCACTTGCATTCATGAGGGTATTATACTGATTTTCATTGTTCCATGCTGAGTCACATATATCCCACCAATACTGTAAGTGCACTATAACCACAGTGGGATTATGATGGCATTCATTAAATCTAAGCTTGGTGTTATAAGACATGCTCATCCCACGAGCAGAGATTTTCATGACAATTTATTGTCATCTGATTATACAAGTACAAACTTGGGAAACATGGTGTAATGCCACTCAGACGCGCAGACAATACATATGCAGGACAAGAATTCATCTCGACAAATAAATAAATACATGGGTTTTTTTGTATATATGAGAGTCTCGGATGGTTAGTGCGAGCAGTTCCTGAATGCTGAATGATGTTCAGCATTCTCATTGCCCGTGGGAGGAAGCTGTTCCTCCCTCCTGTATCTCTTCCCCAACGGGAGCAGCTGAAAGATGCTGTGTGCAGGGTGGAAGGGGTCCTCGGTGATTTTTTGCACCCTCTTCAGACAATGATCCTGTTGATGTGGGGAGAGGAAGACTCCATTTTTAATATTCTATATGTAAGAACAGTGCACATGATATGAGCTGATGTGAATGGAGAGATCACAACCAGTTACATAAGCAACTGGAAAAATGTAACATCTCACATCCTGGTCATTCACATTCTAGGCATTACACTTTAAAAAGCACTGTAATCTTTGCAGGGGTGTCCTGGTCATTGCTCTGGAGTCTAAATATCAACTGGTTCTTCCCTGGATCTACTTCCTCTACAGATAATTTCCCTGTGGAGAGTGCCTTAAAGGGGGACAGGTTTGTTTGTTGGTACCCCGTGACTGGAATTGTGTTCGGCAGGACTCCGGAGAAACCTGTTAGGCTCTGGGCCTGACCAATCCCCGGGATTGCAAACTGCCAGGAAAGGAGAGATTAAATCAACTGAGTTTGTACTTGCTGAAGTTCTGAAAAATGGTCAAAAGGCAGAAAAGGTTGGGCAGATTGGATGCCAGGAGGATGTTCCCTCTGGGTGGGGAATCCAGAATAAGGGCTGATGGTCTCCAGGTGCAGGGTAAGATGTTTAAGATGAGAAGTGAAATATCTTCATTTGGGAGGGTGGCACGGCTCTGGAATTCACTACCTATGGAGGCCAAGAATAAATTTGAAGATATTGTAGAGACAAAGGCATCAAATGTTATGAGGAGAACCTAGAACATTCAGCCTATGACATTGTGTTGACCAGTATAAACCTACTCAGCAATCTAATCCTTCCCTACCTCAAACCCATAACCCCCCCCCCCCCACTTTTTTTTTTCTTGCATCCATGTCTTTTAAATATCTGTATTGTACCAACCTCCACTAACACCCCTGTCAATGCATTCCAGGCACCCACTACTCTCTCTGGTGGGGGGGGGGGGAATTAAAAATAAATAGACATCTCCCCAAAGCTTTACTCCCCTCAACTTGTACAGATGTCCTCTGGTGTTTGCTACTTTTGGCCTGAGAAAGAGCTGCTTATTGTCAACCTTGTCTATGCATCTCATCAGCCACAGCACCTAATAGCCTGAGATTATCTGATCTCGGAAGCTAAAGCAGGCCAGATCAGAGGGGAGACCGCCTAGGAACACCGAGTGCTGTAGGTTTCTGTGAGGGGTGCTGGACAAAGTGGCGACTCTGTCTGCCTTGTGCTAGACAAAAGTTAAAGAATTTCATATATGTTACATTCTAAATCAGTGGTTCTCAACCTTTTTCTTTCCATTCACATACCTCTTTAAGTATTCCCTATGCCATCGGTGCTCTGATTAGTAAGGGATTGCTTAAGGTGGGATGTGAGTGGAAAGAAAAAGGTTGAGAACCACTGGTCTAAATGTAGTATTGCATGATGTCAATGGAAGCTTTTTCTTTATAATCTTGTAGTCCTCTATTAAATCACTTTATGAGAATATGGAATTGAAATAGATGATCTGCCTTGATCACATTGACTGGTGGAACATAGTGGATGGGCTGAAAGGCCTACTCCTGTTCCCATTTTGTTCTGCTGGCTCCAGCAAAGAATGAATTCTTTGTCTTTTTTTTCCTCAGAATATAGAATTCCAAACCATCATACTCATTAACACTATTTATACCTTCGTGTATTTTCACGTTACAAATGTTAATGTACATTACACAGAGTACACATGGTGTGTTTCATTTGGAAACCTTTCTCCAACATGTAGTTTATTAATTATAATTATGGGGCACAATTCTCAGGTAACACATTTTTGTATAACATACAGGAGTATTCTTAAAAAAAATGACTTAATATAGAATATTCAAAGGAGCATTTTGTCCAATAAAACAAAGTGCCTAGTATTTGCACCTCTGTCATCTCCATTAACGGATAGACCTTTGGCAGTTATACAAACTGGAGAATGCTCAAGACTCCCATTTACAATGGAAGCTTAAGACCATATGGCATGGGAACAGAAATAGGCTGTTCAGCCCATTGAGCTGGCCCCATCATTTAATCATGAGCTGATCTATTTTCCCACTCAGCCCCACTGCCCGGTCTTCTCCCCATAAACTTTGATGCCCTGGCTAATCAAGAACCGATCAATCTCTGCTTTAAGTATACCCAGTGACCCAGCCTCCACAACCTCCTGTGGCAACAAAGTCCTCAGTTTCTCCACCCTCTGGCTGATGACATTCCTATGTATAAATCTGACGACAATTCACAGCTTCCACGGCAGTCCTGATCTAGTACGAATATGTTTTAGAACATAGAACACTACAGCACAGTACAGGCCCTTTGGACCTCGATGTTGTGCCGACTCGTATATTTTTTTTAAAGAAGTACTAAACCTTCCCTACCCTGTCACCCTCTATTTTTTGAAGTGTCTCGCAAATGCCCCAATGTTTCAGCCTCCACCACAAACCCTAGCAAGGCATTCCACGCACCCACAACTGTGTTTTGTTTTAAAAAAAATTACCCCTGGTGTTTCCCCTAAACTTCCCTCCCTTCACTTTGTCCTATGGTGTTTGGTATTCCTGCCCTGGGAAAAGGATGCTGTCTGTCCACCCTATTTATGCCTCTCATAATCTTGTAGACCTTTATTATGTCTCCTCTCAACCTTCCACACTCCAAAGAGCTCTGCTAACCTTGCGTCATAAGACTTCTTTCCAAATCCAGGCAGCGTCCTGGTAGATCTCTCCATAGCGTCCACATCGAGGTGACTGGCAGAACTGAACACACTGCTCCAAGATTTGGCCTGAAGCAATTGTTCGATCAGTGCTCATGCCAATTCCACTCTTCTCTTCCTTCCTACTTTGCACCCTGCTCTTCATTTCGTGGCCCCCTTTTGCACTCCCCTTCACTGCTTCTCAACCTCTCCACCTCCTTCTCTGTCCATCCCTTTTCCCTTCTTCTTCCTCCTCTCATCCCACCAACCCCTTCATCCATTCCCTGCCACCTCCTCTTTCTTCTTCCACTCTCAGAATCAGGATTTATTGTCATGAACGAGTCATGAAATTCGGTGTTTTGCGCCAGCTTCATATTGCAAACGTTCATATTATAACTATCTTACCACATTTTAAAAAAAAAATAGAAATAATAGATTATGAAAAGTAAGGCAGTTACTTTGCCATCAGATTCCTGAATGATCAATGAACCAGAGGGGAAGAAGTTGACCTTGTGCCACTGAGTGCTCGTCTTTGGGCTCCTGTACCTTTCCGCTGATGGTAGCAGAGTGAAGAGGACATGGCCTGGGTGGTGGGGGTCTTTGAGGATAGAGTCTGCCTTTTTAAGACACTGCCTCATGTAGACGTCCTCGATGGAGTGAAGACTGGTGTCTGTGATCTCACAGACTGAGTTGATAACCCTCTGGAGAATTTTTCCTGTCCTGAGCATTGGCACATACATACCAGCCAGTGATCCCACCATCAGATTGCTCTCCATGGTACACCTGTAGAAGTTTACGAGCATACCAAATCTCCTCAGATTTGAACATTCACCACCCAAACTTCTTTCCCTCCTGCCCCAAACCTCAACAACCTCACGACTCCTTCGCTCTGTGCTCTTTTCCCCTGTCATACTTCTGACCCACCCCATTCCCTTCCCTCTGCCCGCGCTCCCCACCAGACCTTCCACATTCCAGCTGCTCAGGCCCTGACCTGTTGCTCCCATTCACCTTGCCACACATGCTGGTGCACTGACAAGTTACAGACCGTGACGCAGTGGGCCAGCAGGCTGTGTTTGCTTTTCCCTTGTGCGACCCAAGTCTCACTCATAGAGATTGCTGACCTGGAGCAGTTCATAAAAACAACAACCTGGTACCAATTGAATTTGTTCAGTTGTCAGCAGATCTGACCTGACCACGTTAGACCGGCTCCTCCTTCTTTTCCTGATCCGAATTCTCTCTTCTTTTTTTTTAATTTTTTTATTTTTCACACCATAAATCACATTAACCATGATATACACTATTTCTTTTTCACACATATACAGTGACTTTTTCTCCCCCCCCCCTCCTCCCAAGCCACCCCCCCACCCCCCCCCTCTCATCCATTTTAGGTATACAATCTAGGTTGCATTAAGCCAGTCAGACAATGTTGTCATTCAACAAAAATACACCAGAAATTCTACTGAGTCCATTCTTTTCTTTCCTTCTCCTTCCATCAACTTAGGTAATGTTTGTCCCCAGTAGGTTTTCGCTATTGTATTTAATGTAAGGCTCCTATACTTGTTCGAATATTTCAATATTATTTTTTAACCTATATGTTATTTTTTCTAATGGAATACATTTATTCATTTAAATTTAGTAGTTTCTTCCTTTTAATTTGGTTATGTATTCCATTAATATTTAAAGACATATAGTTCAGCGTAGCCCTTTTATATTTTGTTTATCTTCTCTTTCCGTTTTTCCATCATTACCTTTCCTCCTTTTCCATTTCTGTTTTCTTATTTTCAACTCTTTATAAGACAACATTCCTACAACATCCAACATTTTCCTTATTCTCCTATTTCTATCTTATTTATCCCCAATCTCCCCTTCACCTCCTGAGTTGTCCTTTATCCCTTGTCGGACAATCACATCTCCCCTCTCCATTTGGATTTGCGAATCCACTCGCAAGCGTCAACTGATTTTGCAGTGACCGCTATTTCCCCCCTCCCCGCCTCCCCCAGAAAAGATTTCACTTTTCATATGTCACAAAGGTCACTCTTTTAATTCCCTCCTTATTCTCTCTATTCCATTACCTTCCCTTATTAATTTGATCCGAATTCTCCAGGATCATCCTGGCCATCAAAGCCAGTCACTTTCCTTAAACCTGTGCCACACTGTTCCCTCATCCCTTTACCTTCACATTCAAGGGGCAGGCACGGTTAGCGCAACACTGTTACAGCGCCAACGATCGGGACCAGGGTTCAAAACTGACCCCGTGTAAGGAGTTTGTACATTCTCCCTGTGTCTGCGTGGGTTTTCCCCGGAGATTCCAGTTTCCTCCCACTGTTCAAGACATACTGAGAGTTGTTGGTTAATTGGGCGGCACGGGCTCATGGGCCAAAATGGCCTGTTACTGTGCTGTATATCTAAATTTTTAAAAATTTAATTTAAAATTCACCCCTGGACTGTACAGAAGTGGAACTAGTGGAGCCATTGTCTCTGGTACGAATCCTGACCTCAGATGCTCTCGGTGAGGAGAGGTGAATGGCGATTGTACTCTCACTTCTGCACATCTCCAAACCATAGACCATTGCAACACAGGAAAAAAACACCATTCTCCCTTTCACCAAGTGGATTCTCCCGGGACTTCTTCCTACGTCCTAAAGTCATGTGGGTTGGTTGATTAATTGGCAGCTGTAAGTTGCCCCTTGTGACTGATAGAATATTGTGGAGTTGACAAGAATGTGGGGAAAATAAAATAGGATTCTCGTAGTCTTAATAAGCCATAGGTCATTTTCCTGCTATATTCAATTGGTAAGAATAGTCTTTAAGACTTGAGTCCCTCAGTGGATTTGCTTCTGCAGCTAATTCTGCTTTTCCTTGATTCTCTCTCCCTCTTCCTCAATTACATTGTCCCAACAATGATCTTTAAATAGATATACAGCACAGTTGCAGGCCCTTTCGTCCCATGAGCTCATGCTGCCTAATTACACCCAAATGAACTACTCTCTTCTCTCTCCCCCTAACCCTGGTACATTTTGAAACCAGAGCCTCGGGGAAAACCCACACAGGCCATGGGGAGAATGTACAGTCTCCTTACAGACAGTGCCAGATTCGAACCCAGACTGCCTATCTGTGTCGCCCTTGCCTTCTATCTGCCTTCCCATCACCAGTTGGTCTCCTTTCATCTTCCCTTCACCCCCCCCCCCCCCCCGCCCCCTCCCAGTCCCTCCTTGCCCAGTCTTTACTGCTTTTTGAAAAGATCCTCGGGGTGAATTTGGGATTTTGAGGGGTTCTGTGGTCTTGCCAGTCACAAACGTTGCTTGACATTGCCTCAGAGGGGAGGACAGAGTGTGAGCAAAAGTGTTTGGCTGGTCTGTTGTGAACTTTGGGTGTTCTTTAACTTCCAGGGTAATCGCTGGGATGATAAGAACATTGTTTATAAATCATGGGTCATCTCTTTAAGACTGTGGTTAAGTAACTTTTTTTTTCTCAGTGACTCATAAGTATTTAGGACTCTCTTCCTCAAATGACAGAAGACACAGTCTTTAAATAGTTTTAGCTTAGCAGTACTAAGCCAAGCCAAAGAAGACATAGATTCTTCCTAAGTAATAAGGCAAAAATGTACCTGAGATGTATCCACGTGTCTATCCATCTCACTCTTTAAGTTTTCGGAATAAATTAGATTTTCTTTCTTTGGTTTGGCTTCGCGGACGAAGATTTATGGAGGGGTAATGTCCATGTCAGCTGCAGGCTCGTTTGTGGCTGACAAGTCTGATGCAGGACAGGTAGACACGGTTGCAGCGGTTGCAAGGGAAAATTGGTTGGTTGGGTGTTGGGTTTATCCTCCTTTGTCTTTTGTCAGTGAGGTGGGCTCTGCGGTCTTCTTCAAAGGAGGTTGCTGCCCGCCGAACTGTGAGGCGCCAAGATGCACGGTTTGAGGCGATATCAGCCCACTGGCGGTGGACAATGTGGCAGGCACCAAGAGATTTCTTTAGGCAGTCCTTGTACCTCTTCTTTGGTGCACCTCTGTCTCGGTGGCCAGTGGAGAGCTCGCCATATAACACGATCTTGGGAAGGCGATGGTCCTCCATTCTGGAGACGTGACCTACCCAGCGCAGTTTGATATTCAGCAGCATGGATTCAATGCTGTCGGCCTCTGCCATCTCAAGTACTTCGATGTTGGAGATGAAGTCGCTCCAATGAATGTTGAGGATGGAGCGGAGACAACGCTGGTGGAAGTGTTCTAGGAGCCGTAGGTGATGCCGGAAGAGGACCCATGATTCGGAGCCGAACAGGAGTGTGGGTATGACAACTGCTATGTATACGCTAATCTTTGTGAGGTTTCTCAGTTGGTTGTTTTTCCAGACTCTTTTGTGTAGTCTTCCAAAGGCGCTATTTGCCTTGGCGAGTCTGTTATCTATCTCGTTGTCGATCCTTGCATCCGATGAAATGGTGCAGCCGAGATAGGTAAACCGGTTGACCGTTTTGAGTTTTGTGTGCCTGATGGAGATGTGGGGGGGCTGGTAGTCATGCTGGGGAGCTGGCTGATGGAGGACCTCAGTTATCTTCAGGCTGACTTCCAGGCCAAACATTTTGGTAGTTTCCGCAAAACAGGACGTCAAGCGCTGAAGTGCTGGCTCTGAATGGGCAACTAAAGCGGCATTGTCTGCAAAGAGTAGTTCACGGACAAGTTGCTCTTGTGACTTGGTGTGAGCTTGCAGGCGCCTCAGATTGAAGAGACTGCCATCCGAGCGGTACTGGATGTAAACAGCGTCTTCATTGTTGAGGTCTTTCATGGCTTGTTTCAGCATCATGCTGAAGAAGATTGAAAAGATTGAAGAATAATACCTAGTGTCGCCGAAAATGTTCTCCCAGAAACACAGTGCGGCTTTCGCATAAACTGAGGAACTACTGACATGGCCTTTGCCCTCAGACAGCTCCAAGAAAAGTGCAGAGAACAAAACAAAGGACTCTACATCATCTTTGTTGACCTCACCAAAGACTTTGACACCGTAAATAGAAAAGGGCTTTGGCAAATACTAGAGCGCCTCGGATGCCCCCCAAAATTCCTCAACATGGTTATCCAACTGCACGAAAACCAACAAGGTCAGGTCAGATACAGCAATGAGCTCTCTGAACCCTTCTCCATTAACAATGGCATGAAGCAAGGCTGCGTTCCCTCTTTTCAATCTTCTTCAGCATGATGCTGAAACAAGCCATGAAAGACCTCAACAATGAATAAATTGGATAGGTACATTGTAATCAACTGACCTTATTGTACATTCGAGCTTGCTCTCCTCATTTGAGTTAAACAAGAAAGCCTGAGGACGACAGGGTTGAGTGCAATGTGTTAACGTACTGTGTCACGCAACACCCAGAGGAAGTAAAAGGTAACCAACATTACGGGCTTGAGCAAGTATACCTGACGAAGGATCCAGGCCTGAAAATGCTGGTTCCCCTTAACTTCCTCTAGATGCTGTGAATTTCTCCAGCACTTTGTATATTGCCCCTCATTTATCTGTTCGTGTGAACATGACATTCCAACCTCAAACTTCAGAAACCCACTCTGATCCCTGTATAATTTTCCAACTACTCTAACAACCCTTCCACCCCCACCCCCGATTGTTTCTTTGCTCAGTATGTTGCTGCTTCTCCCCTCCGTGTGTCTACCTCTTCTAATTTTCAAGGTGGTGTAATGAGCCTCAAGTCCATGGATGAGGAGTGTGCAGAAGCCTAGTATAAGTGCAGACCACCCCACCTGCCTCTCCTGCCCCCTCACTTTCTCTGTCATGGCACCTGCTCCCCTTAATGCTGCAGCTCCCTCAGTGGCCTCAGAGCACAAAATCTGGACTGAAACCAGGTCACTCTTGATCCTGTCTGAGGAGGAGGAGGAGTAGATTTAAGTGCAGCCACGAAAAGGTTCTGCTGCAGACAAGCTTCACTGCACAGACTGCAGCAGCTCAGGAAAGCAACTCAGCACTCTCTTACTAAAAAAAAAAACTGGCCCACCTTTAACGCCTACATCTGCGATTAATTTTTTTTTCTTAAAAGTTCCTTCCAGACCAACAACATAACGGAAGAAGATAATTTATCCCCTCAAACCTCTTGGGCATTGTGTGAGATCATGTCCCATCTGTGACCTAACTCCATTATGGTTCTCCCACTTGGCAACGTTATCAGGATCATTTGCTGAATCTGTGCTGATCTCTGTCAGGTTAGACTTGATCCCTCTGAGCTGTGAGACGCTAATGGATGAGTCACATCCGTCTACAGCTAAACAGAGAAAGGGCTGCAGCCATTCTCTCGGCACATCACCAGCCACTGCTGTCAGTAGCAGGCGGCCCTGTGCAAGTTGTTTTCTCCAGCCTTCTCCTGCGTCATTGTTTCAACTCTTTCTGTCCCTTCTCAGCCCTTCCTCAATTGTGACTCTATCCAGAAGCTACAGTGACAGCAGATATGAACGAAACTGTGCTGGGTCGCAGGGAATACCAGCGTCCAGTAATATCACCATATCCAGCACCCTAGCTAGTTACTCACCTCTCAAATGCATCCATGACTGTTAAAGAGAATGAAGGGCTTACAACAGTGGTTTTCAAACTTTTCTTTCCACTCACATACCACCTTAAGTAATCCCTATACTATAGCTGCTCTGTGATTAGGATGGGATTGCTTAAGGTGGTTTGTGAGTGGAAAGAAAACATTTGAAAACGACTGTTTTAGTTATACCTCATTGACTCCTTATATGCACAGTTTCATAACTCCAAAGGAAATCGGCCAAAGACAATTTTTCTCAAGCAAAATATTTCAATTACAATTGGGTCTGAAGCAGTGATTCTCAACCCTTTTATCCCCCACTCAACAAAGTGCGAATAGTAAAAGTTCTTGTTCCTCATTCGAGTCCCTGATTGAGTTTGTCATTGGGGAGTCTGATGGTGGAGGGGTAGCAGCTGCTTCTGAACCTACCTGATGGCAGGAGCGAGAAAAGGGTGTGTGTTGGGTGGTGTGGATCCTTGATTGCTGCTGCTCTCTGACGGTAGCATTCCTTGTAGATGTTCTCAATGGTGGGGAAGGTTTGGCCTGTGATGTCCTGCGCTGTGTCCACTAGCTTTTGCAGGGCTTTATGCTCCGTGTCACCATACCAAACTGTGATGAAGCTGGTTAGCACACTCACATACTTGTGTAGACATTTGCCAGGGTTTCTGATGTCATACCAAACCATCGCAAACTCCAAAGGAAGTCGCGCTGACCTACTTTATTCACAATGCCATTTGTGTGTTGGGTCCAAGAAAGATTCTCTGAGATGGGGACTCCCAAGAGCCTAAAGTTGCTCTTCCTCCCCTCCTCTGAAAACTTCCTCCCCCAATAATCACTGGATTGTACACTTCTAGTTTTTTCCTTCCTCAGGTCAACAATCAGATCCTTGGTTATGGTGACATTGTGTGTGAACCTCTTGTTGGTGTGAGGTTGATGTTTTCTTTCAGAAAAAGGTCAAGTATGTTGGAGAGATTGCCCAGGAGCAAACTTGAGTTCAACTCTTTCGCTTTCCAGCAATAACCAAGTTCAACCTTAATCTTTGAAGCTGGAAAGTTTGAGGAAAATTGAGTCAGGCAAAGTCGAGACAGAGAGTGGCCGTGGATGGTTGCTTCTCAGACTGGAGGGCTGTGACTAGGGGTGTGCATCAGGGATGGATGCTGGGACCATTGTTGTTTGTAGTCTATATCAGTGATCTGGATGATAATGTGGTAAATTAGATCAGCAGGTTAGCTGATGACACTAAGATTGGAGGCGTTGTGAGGAAGGTTTTCAAAGCTAGCAGAGAGATCTAGGCCAACTGAAAAAATGGGCCAGAAAATGGCAGATGGAATTTAATGCAGACAAGTGTGAGGTTTTGCATTTTGGAAGGACTAACCAAAGTAGGACATACACAGTAAATGGTACAGCACTGAGGAGAAACAAAGGGATCTGGGAATAAAGATACATAATTCCCTGAACGTGGTGTCGCAGGTAGACAGGGTCGTGAAGAAAGCTTTTGGCATCTTCATAAAATCAAAGTATTGAGTACAGTAGTTGGGAGGTTATGGTGAGGTTGTATAAGACATCGGTGAGGGCAAATTTGGAGTATTGTGTGCATTTCTGGTCACCAAACTTCAGGGAGGATATCAGTAAGATTGAAGGAGTGCAGAGAAGATTTACTAGGTCTTCAGGAGTTGAGTTGCAGGGAAAGATTAAACAGGTTAGGACTTTATTCCTTGGTGTGTAGAAGAATGAGGGGAGATATGATAGAAATTATGAGAGATATAAATAAATGTTGGTAGGCTCTTTCCACTTAGATTAGGAGAGATAAATGCAAGAGGATATAGCTTTTTGGGGAAAGGTTTAGGGGGAACTTCCTCACCCAGAGAGAGGTGGGAGTGTGGAATGAGCTGCCATCTGACGTAAATGGAGGCTCATTCTTTAAGTTTTAAGAATAGATTGGATAGATACATGGATGGGAGAGATCTGGAGGGTTATGGACTGGGAGCAGGTCAGTGGGACAAGATAAATGATGTTTCAGCACAGACTAGAAGGGCCGATTGGCCTGTTTTCTGTGCTGTAGTGTTCTATGCTTCTAATGGAAATTGCAATTTGCTGGGGAGTAAGATGAAGACGTTTATTGATTTCTTTTAGCACGCAATTATGATGCACAGCTCAGAACGAGGCCCTTTGCCCATCTAATGCATGTTATTCACTGTACTTATCTACACTAATAAATTTACTCACATTCGGTCTGTAGTCTCCTGCCTTGGCAATTCATTTGTCTAGATGCTTCAAAATGTCAAGGGAGCATCACTTTCAATCACCTCTTCGGGCGAAGCGTTCCTCAGTCCAACCAGCATTTGAAGAAAAGGTCCCTTTCAGGTCCTCTCTAAACGTCCTACCCCCTCACCTCCTTGCCTTAGACCTCCTTCCCAAGGAGAGATGAATTTCCCATGAGAAGTTTGATGACGTGTATATGCAGAATTTTGCCCTCATTGCCCTCGTATAGTGTCTCTAAGAGCATCTCAGAGCCTTGAAGTGTGGCGTTCAGTCACCGTGGCAATGTGGAAACCCCACTTCGGTGAATTGAGACTGAGGGGTGGGGAATCAGGAGCCAACCTACCTCTTGTTTAGTTCCCACTGACATATACCTCTTCAGGCATCAGCTAATCACTGGCACTGCTTTGCTGTCCTCCTTCCCCCAGCCTCGGATGCCACTACCCTGCTGCTGAGAGCAGCAAATGGAGCACAGCCCGGGACTGAGTCCATGATGCTGGTTAGGGCCCTTCCCAGCTGAACAACCATGGAAATGTAAAGGGGAATTTCCCATTCCTTGCTGCCAAAAATAATCCAATGTAGGGAAATTAGTGCCTACGTTGCCCCTTCTTAACTCAGCTGGCAAACAGCGTTGTTGTGGATGGGTGCTTTGGGAAAGTCCAAGGTGACCTTAAAAGTCTCATGAGCCTGGTGAAACAACAACCTCCTGTCCATTGAAGCTCTGCCTCTGAAAGAGATGGGACGGACTGTTGCTTGCGCCAGAATTTGAAAAGTTGCCAAGGCAATTGGGCTGTGGGGGACGGACTGTTGCTTGCACCAGAATTTGAAAAGTTGCCAAGGCAATTGGGCTGTGGGCCTATAATTTCCAGAGCATTGGCTCCAGCCTCAGATGGCTGCCCTCTCTTGCCCCTTGGAATGAAACTCTTTCTAGACAAACGCAGCAAGCTGCAGGGAGAGTGGAGAATGCCTGAGAAGGTTTCTCGTTGTTCATTTGAGAACAGCATAACATTGAGGTAGGAATGTAAAAAGACGAGCATGTCCAGAGAATTTTGTTTTGCTTTTTGATGTATATTTGTGGGTTTGTCTGGGATTGTGATTCAGAATCATGACTCCCTTTCTTTCCTAGGCCTTGTGTTTGCGTCGAGGCCTATTTCTTTCACCGTTGATGAAACACATTTCATGGACTTCCAGAAGCTCCCGTGAAAGCACACTTTGAACGGATGTTTACCATCCCCTGTGGACTCTTTTTATCAGAGTTCAAAAGAGCTGAGCGCAGTCGTTAAAACTCGGCACTCGAGGTGTGAGACGTAGCCTTCCACCGGAGGTGCCACTCCACACAGTTCTCCACATGGGGTTCAGGACGAAAAATCATATGCTGCTATATTCTCACATGTATCCCTGATATAGAGACTTCCCCCTTCCCTCTCTTATCCTCTTTCCCACCTCTCTCTCCCTTTACCATCTCTCACTCTCTTTCTGACGCATATTTCCCTTCAGACATGTACCCTCCAAGGCACGTTCCCCTCTCCGACACACTCCCTCTCACCCCATCACTTTCTCCCTCATGTACTGTTCCTTCCCTGCCTCATGTCCTCCAATTCTCTCACACATGACTCTCTTTCCCTCTCTGTCACTTACTCTCTGAATTTTTTCTCTCTTCCCCCCCCCTTCTCTCTTTCTCTCTCTCTCTCTCTCTCTCTCTCTCTTTTTCTTTCTCTCCTGATTGTAGTGCCTGGCAATGATTAAACCAGGTCTTTGACAACCATCAGAATTGCTGGATACCTTCACCTCCATTTTTCGCCTCCTGCCGAAAGCGATATGGGGAGTTGCTGACACAAGGACATTTGAGTCCTATCCTGAGAGTGACATTGAAAGTCACACAAACAGTTGAGGATATAAAGGCCAATTTGATTGAAGATCTGAATGCTACCGTTAAAGATCCTAACTTTAGCAAAGCCTTAATGTGCTGCAGTTCTCAATACAACTCTCTTAAGACAAAATGCCCATTCTAAAAATATCCTTGCCACACCAGCATCTCCAAATGTTTGTTTTCCTCCTAGGAATTTTCTGACTGGAGAAGCAGCTTGGTGTCAGAGCAGAATTCCCTCAGCAACACACACCGAGGAAAGATTGGGGATAGAAACAGGACAGCAAAGAGATTAGATGCAGAATAACGTGACGGCTGCTTATAGCTGTTCCCGCCAGTGCCATTGTTGTTGTCCATTGCTGATTGTCCTTCAAATAAAAGCAGAGAATGCTGGGATTATTCAGCAAGTCGAGCAGCATCCATGAAGAGAGAAACAGTTAATTAAACACAAAAGTGTGCAGGCACAGGGGTTGAAGTAAAAACTTAATGCTGGATTTGAGGCCGAAGATGGGGGCGGGGGAAAGTAGCGAGGAATTTGAGGGGCAAGATGGCAGCCGGGGCAAGTAGAGAGGAATTTGAGACCCAAGATGGCGGCGGGGGCAAGCAGCGAGGAATTCGAGGGGCAATATGGCAGCCGGGGCAAGTAGAGAGGAATTTGAGATCCAAGATGGCGGCGGGGGCAAGCAGCGAGGAATTCGAGGCCCAAGATAGCTGTAGATTTTACAGTTAATTAATGCTCATATCTAAAGGATAAGGTAGGAAAGGAATTGTAACTGCACAGGTGGCCATTTGACCGATCACACCCATGCCTTCTCGACCAGAGTGACCTTCTAGTTCTATCCCACAGCCCTCCCTCCTGAGCCTTGCAAATTTCCCCTCCCCATATCCAGTTCCCTCCTGAAGACCACAATGGAGCCTGACTTCACCACTTCAGCAGGGAGCACATCCCCAAAGAAAATGCTCCCAGGCCCTCAAATTTATCCTTGTATCTGCAGCCCCTCCTTCCAGCAGCCAGTGTCAAAATCATTTCTGGACCCTCTCTACTTTCATTAATGTGGTGACCAGAATTAAACAAAGCCGACACTTTGTTCATAACTTGATGAAGGGCTCAAGCCCAAAACGTTGGTTATGATTCGTTATCTTTGCTATATAAAGGACACTGACCTGCTGAATTTCTCCAGCATTGTGTTTTTACTTCAACTACAGCGTTTTACATTTGAACATAGTATTCCAGTTGAGGCCAGACCAATATTTTAAAAACATTCAGCATAACTTCCTAGCTTTTATACACTCTGCCTCTATTGTCACAGCCCAGAATGACTGTCAATCCAGTCTTTCATCTTCCGTTCTCTCATTATCTCCTTTCTGCTATGTGCTTCAACTTTGCTGATCACCTCATCATGTGGCACCTTATCCAAAGCCTTTTGGAATTGCACGTCCACTACAAGGACAGAGTTACCCTCATCAACACTGTCACCTGATTTGCCCTTCACAAATCCACACAAGCTTGCCTTAATTGATCCATTATCCTCCAAGTGATTAATAATCATTTGGAGGACCATAGGTCAGTCAGTTTAACCTCGGTGTTGATCTAGGTATCTAAACGCTTTCCCAACACTGAGGTTAAACTGACTGACCTGTGGTTGCTGGTCTTATCCTCCTTTTATTTGAACAAGGGAGTAACATCTACTTTGCTTCTCTCTCACCTCCCTCACTATCCAAAGAGCTTTGGAAGATCACTGTGAAGATTCCCGCGATTTACTCCAGTACTTCCCTCAAAATCTGGGATGCATCCTAAGCAGGTTCCCAAAACTTAAGGTCAGACAACTTTTCTTATATTACATGCTGTTAAATGTTTATCATCTCCTTTCCCCTCCACAATCACTTTGGAAGCACCTTCTTACCCTGTGAAGACAAATGTAATGACTCATTTAGTGCTTTAGCAGCACTCATACACTACCTTTTTGTTGTTAATTAATTGCATTTGCCTTGGTGGGAACTAAATTTGTGTCCATCGTTTGCTTGTCCAGTAATATAATCACCATACCCCACACTAACTGGAGGCAGCAAGGTTTCTTCACACCTCCACCAATAACTTCTATTGATTCCATTGATGAGAAGGTTAAGCTATGTCATCTGGGGCCGAACTCGCTTGAATTTAGAAGAATGAGAGGGGATCATATAAAATTATGAAAGGCATAGATAAGACAGAGGTATGCTGTTCCCATTGGTAGGGAAACCAGAACTAAGGGACATGGCCTCAAGTAGATTTAGAGCGGAGATGAGGAACTGCTTTACCCAGAAGATGGAATTTATGGAATTCTCTGCCTATTGAAGCAGTGGCAGTGACCTCAGTGAATATATTTAAGACAAGGTTAGATAGATTTTTACCAAGTAGGGGAACTAAGGGATATGGGGGGGAAAAGGCAGGTAGGTGGAGATGAGCCAATTATCTGATCAGCCATGATCTTATTGAATGGTGGAGCAGGCTCGACGGGCCATATGGTTGACTCCTGCTCCTATTTCTTATGTTCTCATGGCCTTTTGACCGTGGTTCCAGAGAGGGCACACTTTGGACCCACTGAAGGCAACAGTCGTGTAGCTCAGCTCAATCCATTCGGGACGCCCAGGGGCTTTTGGTTGTGGTTCAACGTTTGACCTGGTCTCTCCCCAGGTCAACGCCACCGCAGTTGGAGAAGGGTCCTCGCGAGCAGGCGGTGCTACCCGGGGCTCACTTTGAATGCACAGACCCCGCACCAAGTCTCTGCAGTACGATGATTGTCGTGAACGATAAGGTGAGGACTCTATGTGAGAAACACCAGTTCCTCTCCGAGTCTGCTTAGTGGTTTCAAGGTCAATGTGGTTGAGTGAACTTGGTCTTTTCTCCTTGGAGTGACGGAGGGTTGGGGGTTGGGGAAGAGGCGAGGTGACCTGATAGAGGTGTACAAGGTAATGAGAGGCATTGATCATATGGTCGGCCAGAGGCTTTTTCCCTAGGGTTGAATTAATTTTTTTTTAATTTAGACATACCACAAGATAAGAGGCCATTTTGGCCCACTAGCCCATGTTACCCAATTAACCTACAACCCCCATTACAGTTCGAACAGTGGGAGGAAACCAGAGCCCCCAGATAAAACTCATTTCTGAAATGTCAAACATGAGGGGCATAGCTTAAGGTGCTTGGGAGTAAGTACAGGGGGGGGGGGGGGGGGGATGTAAGAGGTACATTTTTCACACAGAAAATGATGGGCACATGGAATGTGCTGTGGGCAATAGTAATGAAGGCAGGTACAATAGGATTTTTAAAGAAACTATTAGATAGGCAAACACACAACATTTGGAAAAACTGACCTGGTTAAACAGTGTACTTTATGTTAGTAAAGATAAAGATATATAACCCACGTTTTGAGTTTGAGCCCTTCATCAAAGCAAAATGTAGGCCGGCGCCAGAACAAAATGGTGGGAGGGAGAGGCAGAGGGAGGAGCACAGGTAATAGGTGGATAAAGGAGGGTGGGCACACCAGCAAACAGGGGTCAGAGGGGGTGGCTCTGTAAATGGAGAGGGAAGGGGGTGGAGAGCTGGAGGAAAGAAGACGGGATGGAGAAGAGAGGGAGAATGGAGAGTAGACTAGCAAAAAATGGAGAAGTCAATGTTAATGCCATCGGGTTGGAGATGCTCCCCATATATTAGGTGGGTACATGGAACTGAGAAAAATGGAGGGTTATGCAGTGGGGAAATTCAAGGCAGTTGTTAGACTAGGTCATTAGGTTGGCACAACACTGTGGGCTGAAGGGCCTGTACTGTGGTGTAGATTTCTATGTTCCGTGTAACCTGTAGGAGTTGAGGGGAAGGTTGAAATTGCAGCCTGTGATGTGTTTGTTCAGGAGAAAACCTGGTTGATTCTAAAACCATCCTTGAATTAGCAGGCAAAGAGCCATTAGCTCCAAGGCTGTGGCCAAGTGCTGGTTAGTGGGATTAATGCAAATGGTTCCTCTTTTGACTGGCAAGGGACATTCTGGAACTTGTAGTTCAGAAGAATGAGGCCGAAACCTTGTGGAAGGTCGAATGTTGAAAGGTCTGGACGGAGTAAATGTGGCAAAGTTGTTTCCTATGGTAGGGGAATCGAGGACAAGAGGGCACAACTTCAGGGTTAAAGGGTGCCCATTTAAAACAGAAGTGTAGCCAGAGCGTGGTGAACCTCGGGAATTTGCTGCCATGGGCATCTGTGAAATATTGGGTGTATTTCAGGAAGACTTGATAGATATCTGAATTATCAGCGTCAGGAAGAAGGTAGGGGAGAGGGAGAATGGATCAGCTTTTGATGGATTTGCAGAGCAGACGACAGGCCAAATGGCCTTCTTATGCTCCTGTATCTTATAATAGTTTTTCTGTCTTTCACTTGAATTAACATGCACTTGTAAGGACTTTGGGGGTAACGGTGCAGCTGTTGGGGCAAGTGTAGCACTTCCCGCGGGCACAAGGGTAGATGTCAAGGGAGAGATGAGTGGGAAGGGAGGAGTAGGCAAGGGGAGTCCCAGAGGGAGCGATCCCTGCGGAAAGATGAAGATATGTCTAGTGGGGCAGGTAGCAGAAATTGCCGAGGGTAGTAGATTATATGATAGGATGTGGAGACTGGTGGGGTGGCAGGTGAAGCCAAGGGGAATCTGGTCCTTGTGACGAGGGGTAGAGAGGGCCAGGACAGATGTGTGGGTAATGGAGGAGATGCTGGTAAGGGCTGAGTTGATAGGAAGCCAAGTTTCTTTTTTCTCAGTTCACTGTAACATGGGAACATCCCAGTGGCCAACAATTTCAATTCCACACCCAATTCCCACACCAATTATGTCTGTCCATGGCCTTGTACATTGCCAAACTGAGGCCACCCACAAATTGGAGGAACAACACCTAATATTCCCTCTGGGCACTCTCCAACCAGATGCCATTAACATTGGCTTCTCCTGTTTCTGTTGAGGCCCCTCCCCTCTGGGTGTCTCTCTCGCTCTCTCTCCTTTCCTGTAACTCTCCACCCCCTTCCCTCTCCAGCTAACCCCCCTCCTCCATCACTTCCACCCAACATTTCTGTTCAGATGCCTGCCTGCTTTTTTGCTCATACCTTGACCAAGGGCTCAAGCCTGAAACCTTGGTCACTCTTCCCATAGATCAGAAGTTCTCAACTTTTTTTTCCAGTCACGTTCCACCTTAAGTAATCCCTTACTAACCACAGAGAACTTACGGCATTACACAGATTAGATAGGCACATGAAATTGTGAGAAATGGAGAGTTAAGGAAATTCTAGACAGTTGTTACATTAGGTTATTATGTCAGCACAAAGCTATGGGCCAAAGAGCCTGTGTTCTGTACTGTAGATTTCTATATTCTAAAACACAATCTGGAGCAGCTGTCATTGTGTTTAGGTACCCGATGCTCGCAGTGTGGAGCCCACGCTGATTCAGGGGACTGTCCTTGGAGATGAAAGTTCCTCACCGTGTGATGGATGCAGCACCTGCAGAGCAACTTCTCATCGAAGAAGTCAAGGAGATAACCACGTGAGTGTCTCTGACCACTTGCACCTCTCCCAAAATTTGGTCCTGTGTCTCCAAGAATAGCAAGGGCACAGTTGGATGTAAAAATGCGTGTGTCTAAAGGAAAATATCTAGATACAGAATTCAAATTTATTGTCAGAGTACATACATGATATCGCATACAAGTCTGAGACTCTTTTTCCTGTGACGCAGGCAGAATTAATTGGTAGTACAAAAAAAATTGTATTCAACATACACATGTAAACTAAGAAATGTAAACAGAGAGGAAAAAAAACCAAAATGCAAAAGTAAGTGCCCTTAAATGAGTCCCTGATTGAGTTTGTTGTGGAGGAGTCTGATGGCGGAGGAGGAGCAGCTGTTCCTGAACCTGGTGGGGCGAGTCTTGTGGCACCTACACCTCTTTCCTGATGGCAGCAGCGAGAACAGAGCGTGTGCTGGGTGGTGTAGGTCCTTGATGATTGTTGCTGCTCTCCAACAACAGCGTTCCCTGTAGATGTTCTCGATGGTGGGGTGGGTTTTGCCTGCGATGTCCTGGACTGTGTCCAGTACCTTTGCAGGGCTTTACAGTCAGCAGTATTGGTGTTGCCATACCAGACCAGGATTCAGCCGGTCAGTACACTTTCCACTGCATATCTGTAGAAATTTGCCAGGGTTTCTGATGTCATACCAAACCTCTGCAAACTCCCAAGGAAGTAGAAAGTGGTGCTTTCTTCATGGTGCCGTTTGGGTGTTGCGTCCAGGAAAGATCCTCTGAAATGGTAACGCCCAAGAACATAAATTTACTCACCCTCTCCACCTCTGATCCCCCAATGATCACTGGATCATACACCTCTGGTTTTTCCTTCCTGAAGTCAACAATCAGCTCCTTGGTTTTGGTGACATTCAGCACAAGGTTGTTGTTGGTGCACCCTTCAACCATGTTTGGCCAAAATGCTCATGTGAAATAGCTCTTACATTCGGATCAAAGAGTGCTCGTGACTCAGTCTCTGACAAATAAGAAGTACTATCCTGTACTAGTTAGATGGAGGGTAGTGTGTACTTCAAAAGTTATCTTGACCCTGTAAAAAGGAATCGATTAAGCTTTATGGACTTTTATCTATTTGAAAAGTTTGTCATAAAGGTTGAACTGATAATGATATGGAAATTGCTCTTGTTTTTGTCACATTTAATTGCAACTATAAGAGACCTGAGTGACACCACTTGGAGTGCTGGGACAGTGTTGTTCAAGTTCAGGTTTTTTTGTCATCTGATTGTACAAGTACAACCTGACGAAACAGCATTTTCCAGTGCAAAAACATGCAGACACCCATCCAGACATAGCACACATACAGATAAACAATACATGCGCAGGACAAATTATAAAAATAAATATTATTTAATAAATGGTTGCGTCTCGGATGGTTAGTGTGAGCAGTTCCTTTGGTCGTTCAGCATTCTCTCTGCCTGTGAGAAGAAGCTGTTCCTCAGCCTAGTGGTGCTGGCTCTGTTACTCCTATATCTCTTCCCTGATGGGAGCAGCTGAAAGATGCTGTGTGCAGGGTGGAAGGGGTCCTCAACCAATTTGCATGCCCTTTTCAGACATAGATCCCAGTATTCTCTGCATCAATTGTACCACACTATGATGCAGCCGGCCAGGATGCACTTGATAGATCTCTTGTAGAAGGTTGACATGACAGTGGCTGGTCGCATTTCCTATTTCAGTCGGTGTTGTGCCTCCCTGACAAGTGAGGGGATGCTGCATCTCCTCATCTCACATATCACGTTTTCAATCATCTCCCTGTCTGCTCTTTCCTCTGCCCATCCACCTCTCCAAGACCTCTGCTCCTTTCATTTCTGAGCAGGTCATCCCTGGGTTTTCCCCATTGGCTTTCCTTTCACAACCCACAGCTCTGAAGGACCTTTCCGCCAACTCCATTCCTCACTGCTTCTCTTCCTCTACAATCCTGAAACTCTCCCTCATTTGCCATAATACGGATCAGCATTGAATCTTCCCTCTATGGTAAAGTAAAGGCAAGTTAATGTTGCTTGTTCAGTAATATGGAGAATTAAAGATCACACTTATCCATACAATTTTGTTCGTGCTTAGTTATCTTTCCTTCCTGTAATCCTTTACCCTCTCAGTTCTGTTTTACCCAGTCCCTAATTCTTCCCATTTTATGGTCTATCTTTTTTTAAAAATTCTCGTTGCTGTAGAAACCAAGCTTTGATCATGAGGGCTGCCTTCCTGGAGTAAACAACCACCTTGTCAGCTGTTTCCATAGCGACTCAAAATTGGGTAGCATTGCAAATCCTGGGGTCATCTTACCCTCGTGTGTTCACATGGAACATGGCAAACCATGAGCGGACAAAAATGCCATAATGAGGATTTGTTTTAAGTAACTGCACTCTTTAAAATTCTGTGCCATCAGTCCTATTGTTATCCCAGAATCAATAGAAATCATCAGGTGGGACTGATCTTTGTGGCAGATGGGTCAGTGGCCAACATTTCTCCAAAGATCGACAGGTGACACCTTTTAAGTTGTCGCTGTCAAAATGAAAAGAGGAAGCTGACAAGAGAGCATTGGGGGGGGGGGGGGGGAAAGAAAAGGAATTGCATCAATTTAAGATGAGAAATCATTTATTGAAGGTAATTGGGCAGCTCCTCCACAAATTTGGAAGGAGCTTTTGGGGGGGGGGGGAGTTGAAAGGCACATTGTCCACCATGTTCTGTGTTCTGTACTTTCAGAGACCGTTCACAAATTCGCCCATGGACTGTCACTCCTCATTGCCCAGGCAAGCACCAGGCGAGCGGAGCAGCAGCACCAACAACGGGAGGGGCAGCCCCTCTGAATTCTCGGCACACCGCAGCACAGAGGGTATGACCATGATGATGATTAATATACGCCGAATTCAAGCTTTGAAGCAAGATGGCGTCCATCTTGGGAGGGATGATGGGACTCCAGCCATGAGTGGGCCAGGAGTGCCAAGCCAAATAACTTGGAGGGTTTGGGAGAAGGGAAGGAACCCCAATGATGTGCTCGTGGGTATAGGACAGAGACAAAGCTGATGGAACTTTGCTCTGTACGTGACAAAGGCTGGGGTGAGTAGATTGATACAAGGTGTTAGATTAAAAGTTGAACAATAATATCAGTGGTTACCAAGAGTCAATATGATTGTGATGTGGTGATACACAATTATGAGGAGGCTCATATCTAACTGTGATAGCCAGGGAAATTAAAATTAGTTGATTAACTAATTTGGGTTAATTTGTATGGAAATTCTTTTTTAAAGTGAATATAAACAATGGAGGACAAATGGTTAAAGTCCCACTTTGTTCACCAGTGTCTTTCTGGGGGAGGGGGGTGGGGGGGAGGAAATAAAATCAGTATTCCTTATCTCATCTGGTCAGATTTGGATTTTAGACAAAGTCAGTGTTGGATTGTTAAATAAAAAAACAATCTGCCGGGAGAACTCAGCAGGTTGAGCAGCATTGCTGGGAGAAGAAAGGATGGTCAATATTTGGGGCTGGAACCCTTCATTGAGAATGAGTGCAGAGGGGGAGTTGGGCAGCAGAATGAGCATGGGGTGGGAAGGATTGGGCAAGGGCCAAGTGGAGGTTGGTGGACAGGGAGAGGTAAAGAATGCTAAGACTTGTGTGGAGAACAGAGGCAGATAGGCGGTAGGTGCCAGACTAAAGCAGAGAGAGAGTGAGGCAAGGGAAAAACCGGGGCCTGGAAAAGGAAGATGAGTTGTGCAAGGTTGAGGTTGTAGAAGGCTTAGGTGGGGGGGAGGGGGTTGTCAGGGGGTCCATTCTTAACACCCTTCTGAAATGGGTTATCAATGCACTGGATTCAACAAATGGCTGTGTCAATGAATCCAGTGTCATGAATGGATTGTGTTAAATCAGTGTTGTCACCATTATACAATGCAACTTCTGACCACGTACAGGACACATTTATTCCATTACATGAATGTAGGATTATTGGATTTGACAGTCAGGGATTTTCCTTCTCTCAGAACTGCGTAATAATCTGATGCATCTGTTTTGGAACAGTTTTAGGACATGTGAAAAGAATCTTGTAATGTGGGACATTTCCCCCAGAGGGAACATGCTCTGCCCACACGTGGTCTCTGGTTCAGCTATCTTTTTGTTCTTCCTTTTTAATCTGTGAATGTCACTAACAAGATTGGCATTCATTGCCCGAGAGAAGGTGGTGGTGAGGTTGCCGACTGTAATGAAGATATGCCCATTGTGCGGTTACCTAGGGGAGTCCATGGATTAGATGGAGAAAAGTGAGGCAGCAATATATTTTCAAGTGGAGATGGTGTGTGTCTCTGAGGGTAACTGCCGGTGTTCCTGCACTGCTGCAATCTTGATAGCAGAGATCAAGGGTTATTTAATCTCCTGGTTGTAAGTATGCCAAAGATATTCTTTGTTCCTATATTGATTAAAATTCCAGGTCATGTTGCAACTCTACAAATCTCTGGTGAGACCATGTGGAGAGTATTGTGTTCAGTTCTGGTCATGTCATTATTAGGAAGGGTGCGGAAGCTATGGAAAAGGGTGCAGAGGAGATTTACCAGGATGTTGCCTGAACTGCAAATAAGTCATATGAGGCAAGGTTGAAAGAGCTTGGATTTTTCTCTTTGGAACAAAGAAGGATGAGAGGTGACATAATCAACATTTTGAGAGGCACAGATAAACTAGACAGTCGGCACCTTTTCCCCCAGGATGGGAGTAGCAAACACCAGAGGAAACATCTGTAGAAAGTGATTGGAGGAAAGTTTAGGGGAGATGGCAGGAGTACGTTTTTTTTTACACACAGAGTTGCGGGGGTGTGGAATCCATTGCCAGGAGAGGTGGTGGAGGCTGAAACAATAGGGACATTTAAGAGACTCTGAGACAGGTGCATGGATGTTAGAAAAATAGAGAGTTAGGAAGTGTTTTTTTTTGGTAGGAATATTTAGGTCGGCACAATATCATGGGCCAAAGGGCCTGTACTGTGCTGCATTGTTCTATGTTCTATCTTCTCCTTTGCCAGAAAATGCTGATCTCCCTCTTACCAAAGCCACTGGAGAACCTTGTGGTTTTGTGTAGTCTCTTCTCTGGCTTTTTTTTAAATGTAATGTTTCTAGTCCAGTTCAATACCCTAAATTGATTTATAAGCACATTGACAAAAAGTGAGCAAAGCAGAGTTGGGGACTGGCAGGGTAAGTGAAGGGGTATCTTAAGAGTTATAAAGACTGGGTGATTTCTGAGAGGATTCCAGAACATAGGATGTCAGGCAGTGATGAAACAGTTGTCAGTGGGAGTTGAAGGTGTTGAGATTGTGCGTGGCTGTGGAAGGATTTGAAACCAAAGAAGGGACTGCCAAGTTCAGGGACTTGGTGTGAGTCAGTGAACAGGATTTGGTGTGAGTCAGAGAAAGGACCCCAGGGTTTAGGCTGATCTCAAAGAATCCCAGCCTGCCAAATTCAAGTTCAGATCAGCCTGGATAAAAGATGAGCATGCATTTGGCCAGCTCTCAGCGCATTCGATCCATGATGTGACCTTGTGTCACGCAGGAATAATTAGATATTGTGGACCCAATACCCAAGCTCAGGGCCAGATTTATTTGAAGAGCGATGTCAGTGTGAGGTTTGACTGAGATGAACCAAGTGGAGGTGACACTCTGACCTTTCCACAATCACATGAAAGAACGGTTCATAATTGAGAAGTTACAGTCAGCTGAAGGCATAACTGCTATTTGACTGGGTGAAGAGAGCATAGTACAGCAGATGGGTTGGGTTCAGCTCCGAAACCCAGGATCCTGGCTTGTGTGTCTGCGTATCCCAGTTTATTTGCTTGTTGACATCGAGTATCGAATATAAATTTGTTCCACCAAAAATATTGTATGTGGGCAGCAGGGTTCGTGTAGCAACACTGTTACAGGGCCAGAGATCGAGGCTGGACCTGGCTTCTAATCTGGTGCTGTCTGTAAGGAGTTTGTACATTCTCCCCGTGTTTCCTCAGGGGGGGCTCCGGCTTCCTCCCACCATTTGTAATGTAATGGGGGTTGTAGGTTAATTGAGTGTAATTGTGTGGCACAGGCTCGTGGGCCGGAAGGGCCTGTTGCCTTGCTCTATGTTTAAATTTTTTTAAATTTAAAATTTGAATTAATGTTCTTCCTTCTTGCTACCAGGCAACCAGTATTCTGAAGGAGCAGAGATGAAAAATCACAAAAGGAAGCTAATTCAGGGGGAGGAAAATGACATCAACCTACCAAAGTTTCCAAGGATTGCCCATCACTCCAGCACCAGACTGGAAAATGGTCACATAAGGTTTCTACAAGGAACAGAACAAGCTAGAACAGAATCTCCATTGCCTGGACATAAAGACCCCAAAGGAGCAGAGGAGACAAGAAGGGTAGCACGTGATGGGAGTAGCCAATCTAAAACTTGTCAACGGGAGGAAGAAGCTGGAGGAAATCTGGCTGCCCAGGAGAATCTGACCAAGCACTATCGTAACGGCAAAGGAGAATCAAAGTTGAGTTGCTCCGGTTACGAAAAGAGATTGGTTCCGACTTCTCTGCCAGGTGATGACAAAGCATCCCCCCATAGAAACAAAACAATGTTTCGGGATCATCTGGAGGATCTGGGGAGGTCAACACTGCTCTTTCCGATTCAGTCAATCAATAAGCCAAGAGCTGGAAACTGGAGAGACACTAACAGACTATTTATTGGGAAAGAAGGTCAAAAAATGGACATTCTCAATGACCCACTGCAATCTTCATTTGAATTTCAAGGATCCCAAGGTTCAAAGTTCAAATCAAAGGAATTGGTGGGCCTGGTCAATCGATCGGATTGCAATGAACCACCCGCGCACAAGGATGGGATCACTGCAGATGCACTTTGTAAAATTTCAACTTCTGACAACGGTCAGAAATTCAGCTTTCAGCATCCTTCACCCAAAGCCAATAATGCTGATGCATCAAAGAAGACCTTGGGGTCGAACAGGAGGGACCCTTCCCCTCTGTACAATGGGTCTGGGGTTCTGGAGTCCACATGGCACCCATTCTACTCTGCACCTGTGTCTGGTGAAATTTCAGGACCTCAACTTGTTTCTTATGTGACTGCAGGAGCAGGGTCAAGCACTTATTCACATTTACACGCTCATTTCCCACATTTCCTCAGTGGTAGCCTGCCCATTGCACATCAGTCACCTCTCTCATCCCTGCTGTCCCTCCATCCTCAGCTCGACTCGACGTATGGCGGCGGTCTTGGGCCGGTGGCCTCCACTTACAGTTGCTACCACCCAAAGCATCTCCAAGCTTCCAGCCGGGCCCAATTAACTGCAGCCTATGGGCCCCTCAGCCTCTATCCCACAATGTGGCAAAATGTGAACGTTGATGTGCACTCAGGGTCAAGGTTACCGGCTGCTCATCAGGGCTATTTGAACGGAGAACCCACTTTCAATTTGGTTGGTACTGTTACTTGTACACTATGACGATTAAGCAAGCTTTAGTAACCATAATTAACAGAAACTGTTTGAGTATAGTAAATCATGGTTACAGTTTGAGCTAAATTTATAACCAAAAGTAAGGAAGAAGGTGACTTTCATGAGTAAAAATATAGAACTGCTGTACAGAGGCCATTAAGGGATTTCATGGGGTTGTTTTTGGTGCTAGAATTCCAAAGTGAAATGTCAGTGCACTTTCTCGCCAAACAGTCTAATATTGTTCCCATTTCTTGTCTTCGTTGCATCCATCATAACTTCAGGACGTCACAAAGTGGCAGTTGCTTACTGTTGGGACAACACGGTTAGTGCAACGCTGTTACAGCGCCAGCGACCTGGGTTCAAACCTGGCGCTGTCTGCAAGGAGTTTGTATATTCTTCCCGTGTCTGGGAGGGTTCCTTCCAGGTGCTCCAGTTTCCTCCCACCCTTCAAAACTTACGGGGTTGTAGGGTAATTGGGTGGCACGGGCTGAAAGGGCCTGTTACAGTGCTGTACGCCTAAATTTAATTGTGGTGGCCAATATGGTAGTTCCCACAAAGTGGGAAGATAAACAACTAAATCCATTGACTGTGTTGTTGATCATCTGTTGGACCGGGTACCATGTCTGGTCTTCAAATTAGGCAGTGAGATCTCTTGCTTCCAGTCAGATGGAGGTTAGATTACCCTGGTGCCTAGATGTTGTCTACACCCAATTATCAAAATGTAGTACTATAACACCTAGACTCTGTGATTAACAAGGTGCAAATTAAATTTAAAGGTATACTTCCTGATAAATATCTGCAGATTTTGCTCCACACGTGGACATCGAGTAAGGTTGTGATTGGGCTCGGTTCTGCCACACCATCATTGAAAAGTCGAGTTCTCAAAAAAAAAAGTCGTTCTCCAGGGTAGAGTGGCCATGCCACACACCAGGCCTGTGAGGTGATGGCCATTACCAAAGGCTGAATGGCCCCTGGGTCTCTTCTTTTGCACAGAGAGAGATGATCCATTTGGTGGTGTTAAATGTGAACAATTTTAGGAGGATAGTTGGAGAGGGATGGTGCTCCTACTTGTAGGGAAGTGCAACTCCAAAAGCCAGCTATCTGGGATCATCTCCAGGCAGCCCATTGGGAATTCAGGAGCAGTGTTTTGGCCCAGAGTGGTGAGAATGTGGAATTCCTTCCCTCCCACAGTTAAAAGGCAGGTCATGGCAGGACACGGGCAAGGTGAATTGTAAGTGGTGCTGAGAATAATATAAATGCATTTACTGGAAAGCTGGTGAACCGCAGGAGCCAGAATGGATTAGAAAAATATTGATGTGGTTACAGTAAAGATGGAGAGGATAAAACATCATCAAAGACAACTTGGAATGAATGGCCTGTATATTCCGTGCACCCTTATTGAGCACAAGGCAGCAGAGGAGCCATTGCTTTGAAAGAGACTTTGCAGGGGTGGGGAGGAGAGAGGTGGGTGTACTTTTCTAACTCGCTTGCACTAGGAAACAATTTTTTTTCAAAAGGGTTGCTTCCTGAAAATAAATTGGGGATTATGATAGGCAACTTCAAGCCGAACATAAAAATGGGTGGTGTGGCTGGCAAAGGGATTAGTACAACGCCTTTACGGCGGCAGCAATCAGGACAGGAGTTCAAAACCTGCACTGTCTATAAGAAGTTTGTACATTCTCTCTGTGTGTCTGCGTGGGTTTTCCCCAGGGGCTCTGGTTTCTTTCCTCCCACAATTGGAAATGTACTGGGGGTGTAGGTTAATTAGGTGTAAATTGGGTGGCACACACTCATGGGCCAAAATGGCCTGTTATCATGCTGTATTAAAATTTAAATTAGCTGTATCATGTAGAAAGTTGGAGAAACATTAGATTAACTTTTATTGAACTTGGGATGTTTAATCGCATAATGATGCTGACACATTGAGTTAGTTCAACTGACCTAAAAATGTTTTGCCGCTGATTTTCATTTGCACTCAGCATCTGATGCCTCTCGTGTCAATGTCCAACAATAGTCAGCCAGCATTGATGGATTCCGGTTGCCCTGATACCACTTTTCCACGGTCGCAATGTCCCGGTGGAAACCTTTCACTGTGTTCGCCATTGACGGCACCAGGATCAGCAGGGAAGAAGCCCAAATAAATGAATTTTCAATGACATCTGCACTTTTATGATTTTGTATGCTGGAAGTAGACTTAAAAAATGACAGGAAATCACAATAATAGGTTATATGTTTTTTTTTTTAAATGTTACGGTTATTTTCACAATCAGTAGCTAAAAGTCCATAAAATACACCCAAAAGTGTTCAGGAAGAAAAATCTTCATTGTCCAGTGTTATCAATGTTGCCCTTTTTGAACAAAGCAAAATTTATTGGAACCATAATGTACATTTTCTGTATTGAACAGGGCTTTCCCAACCCATGGTCTTACCATCAATCTCAGAAAAATATTGCCGATCACCAACCAGAGGTGGGCCAGTATTCCAGCGCCAAGGAGCTTGCAGCATCTTCAGGACCGAAAGGAAATTCCACTTATGTTTACAAAGGGTATGTATAATTTTTGTTCCATTAACTCAGTCCCACTTAAATACTGTGCACGCACGTCCCTTTTTAGGGTATGGAGTCAATGTAATTATTTGGATAATAGCCAATTTTTGAGGACTTCTGTAATTGATGTGTGCCTAGTCAACTGGAAAGCCAATTAAGCACTCCAATTAATGCTCCTCACTATTGGCCAGCTGTTCCATAGGAGAGTGAACTGACTTCACACAAGCATTATCGTAGTACCATGCACTAGAGCACTGCAAAAATGTCACCAAGTGAATTAACCATCAACCTTTTTTAACTTATAGAGATGTCAATGGAACAAGAATGTACGGGGATTTTTTACATCCCTTTCCACATGGTTTCGAGAAAGTTGAAGTCCAAAATGTTTCGTGTTGCAAAGTTGGCATCCAGCCAATTCCAGCGGAGCATCTGTACAAGGAGGTTTCCTTCAAACAGGATCTGGATAACGACGGCCCCGCTGAGGCACACAGTGGTAAAAGAGGCAACCCAAGGATGACAGCAGAGGTGCGAAATGAGAAGCCCCTCTCCCTGGTCTTGAGGAGTGAGCAGAAGAACCAATCTGGAGACCCTACTCTGGTATCTCCAAGTGTTAGGCCAGCTGCAAGGAGTAAAGAATTATCCACACCTTCCTCAGGTTTCACCTTGTCAAGTTGTTCTCCTGAACTTTCCAGGCAGCTGGGCCCTACCTTCCAACACCAGCATCTCATCGTGGATGAGAACCAAAGGGGTCTAAAATTGGAAGAAACATCCTTGTACTCTGCTGTTAATGGTACCCATCTACAATATCCTCCCTTTCATAGAACAAGAGAGACTGGGCCGAAGGTGAAAGATCAGTCCATTCAGTACCAAGTCCCACCCACATTGCTTCCAGTTAATTCATCTGATAACAAAAATAACTTTGGAGATGTGAGTCATGGACACTTGGAACAGAAAAATGATGTCCCTAAGGTCTTGGCCTCGCCTCCCTCAATTGCTACATCTATGGAGACCCACCATCCCAATCAACTCCCCTTGATGATGCCATTGTCTAAGTCTCCTGATGCATTGAAAACTTTGACACTGGATATTTCAGACAAAGATCCCAACGCGAGTTCCAAACATGGAAGACTGGAATCTGAGAAGGCCAAGCATCTCTTTGGCATGCATCACAATGTTTTTGTTCATAATCCAGTAGCTTCGACACCCTGCCTTCCAGCTATTGAGACGCAAATTGCACTTGTACCACAGATGGAATTGGGTGGGACAATAAAGCACGGCACAGGCTCAACAATTGCTCGAAGTGACCACAGACATCAAGAGACTAACACTAACTGTAGTCCTTCCAATGAAGAGTGTTGCCCCAGCTCACCGACCCCCATGGCAAGGAGTCGGAGTTTAGCTGAATATAGTTATAATTCATCTCCCTCAAAAGGAGGAGTAAATCCCAAAATAATTTTGCAGGTCAACACTGCTCCTGATTACTACACACCCAAAAAGTACAAGGCAGCAAGGACAGCCACCCCTTGTCCCATCAAAGTCGCCAATGAGGGCCTGACTTCTGCTGGGGAAATGCAAGCTGTCAATGTGAACAGGGACACAAGTTCACCAAAAGTTCCCTTGGCCAATGCTTCCCCTGCCAAGCCCGCATCTGTTCAAGACCCTTTCAGTTCAAGTCCATCTTTGCAGTCTAACCCACACAATTACCACACAAAGCTGAAGAAGGCTTGGCTCACGAGGCATTCCGAGCAAGACACCATGAGGGACCAGCAAGGAAGTGGAGTGAATGGGACCACTGCGGGGCAGACTGTTCCCAATGGTCAAGGGCCGGAGCTTACAGCCCTGGTTAGCAATCTAAAGCAGCCAGAGGAGAATGAGAGGGCCCTGGCAACCAAGAGAAACTATGACAGCGAACGGAGCAACTTGCTGGAGACCAGACACCGGCACAGGGCAAGGCGAGAAGCCAAGCTCAGCAAAGGAGTGTCAGGCCAAGACATGGAGGAGAATGCCATGCAAAACAAGGTAAAGGAAGAAGACAACCCAATTGAAACCAGAGAAGTGGAGAATGAAAGCATCAACAGGCAGAATGGTAAGATGGCTTCCCTTAATACAGAGAAAGATTCCACTCAGCGCGACTGGTCAATTCCTCTCCCTTTGCTCCACACACAGGAACTTCGTCCAACAAATGCAATCACGCCTTTTATCCCACTCTCCGATAACACAGGACAACAAAATTCTTTAAAAGGTTTGCTTCCTGAAAACAAATTGGGGATTATGATGGATAACTTCAAGCTGAACATAAAGATAATTTCACATTTGCTGTATCACATAGGAAGTTGGAGGAACATTACATGAATTCTGATTGAATTTAGCATGTTTAATCGCATAATGATGCTAACACGTTGCATTAGTTCAGTGGTTTTCAAACTGCCCCCTAAACTCACTTTCCACTTTAAGTAATCCCAATGTCATCGGCGCTCTGCGATGAGTAAGGGATTGCTTAAGGTGGGATGTGAGTGGGAAGGGAAGGTTGAGAACCACTGCTCTAGTCCCCATTGTTACTGAAATATTTTGCTTGAGAAAAACTGTCACTGGCCCATTTCCTTTGGAGTTATGAAACCATGCACATAACGAGTCAATGAGGTACGATTAAAACAGTGGTTCTCAACCTTCCCACTCACAACCCACCTTAAGTAATCCCTTACTAATCACAGAGCACTTATGGCATGGGGATTACTTAAGGTGGGATGTGAGTTTAGGTGGGCAGTTTGAAAACTGACCTAAACATGTTTTGCTGCTGATTTTCACTTTGTACTCAGCATCTGATGCCTCTCAGGTCAGTGTCCAACAATAGTCGGCCAGCAGTTGCCTTGATGCCACTTTTCCATGGTGGCAGTGTCCTGGTGAAACCTTTCACCATGTTCGTTACTGGCCACACCAAAAACAGCCGGGAAGAATTCCAAGTGCAAATGGGGAAAATGAATTTTCAATCTCATGTTGCACTTCATGGTTTTGTATGGTTGAAGTGGACATAAAATATGACTGGAAATCACAAAAAAGAGGTCCTATCTAAAATATGGTACAGGATAGGAAAAATTTAAGGTGACTTATGATCAGTGGCCCAAAGCCCATAAAATAAACCCTTAAGTGTTCAGGAAGCAAAATCTTTATTGTCCAGTGAACTAATAAGCAAGTGAAGAAATGGTGAAGGAAGTGAATTCATCCTGTCATGATGAAACGGTGAAGGAAGTGAATTCATCCTGTCACGATGAAATGGTGAAGGAAGTGAATTCATCCTGTCACGATGAAATGCTGAAGGAAGTGAATTCATCCTGTCACGATGAAACGCTGAAGGAAGTGAATTCATCCTGTCACGATGAAACGCTGATGGAAGTGAATTCATCCTGTCACGATGAAACGCTGAAGGAAGTGAATTCATCCTGTCACGATGAAACGCTGAAGGAAGTGAATTCATCCTGTCATGATGAAATGCTGAAGGAAATCATCCTGTCACGATGAAATGGTGAAGGAAGTGAATTCATCCTGTCACGATGAAATGCTGAAGGAAGTGAATTCATCCTGTCACGATGAAATGCTGAAGGAAGTGAATTCATCCTGTCATGATGAAACGCTGAAGGAAGTGAATTCATCCTGTCACGATGAAATGCTGAAGGAAGTGAATTCATCCTGTCACGATGAAATGGTGAAGGAAGTGAATTCATCCTGTCACGATGAAATGCTGAAGGAAGTGAATTCATCCTGTCACGATGAAATGCTGAAGGAAGTGAATTCATCCTGTCACGATGAAACGCTGAAGGAAGTGAATTCATCCTGTCACGATGAAATGGTGAAGGAAGTGAATTCATCCTGTCATGATGAAATGCTGAAGGAAATCATCCTGTCACGATGAAATGGTGAAGGAAGTGAATTCATCCTGTCACGATGAAATTTTGAAGGAAGTGAATTCATCCTGTCACGATGAAATGGTGAAGGAAGTTAATTCATCCTGTCATGTGCACTAAATGCAAAATATTGTTTGGACACTGAGTACTGCTTTGGAAGTTGCTTTTATTGAACTCGGTGGCACAGAATTTCAGAAGCAGAACTCGGTGAACAAACAGTAATATATCTATGTGTTTAACTGACTTTTCTCCAATAGGCTTGTCTTGCTTGAGGGCCTTGAATTATTGCATTGAGGAGAACACAGGTTAATTCTGTAGGGTTGGTCTGACATTGCCAAAAGCTATTTTGTTTGTACTCTCAGATGATGAATTAGCCTCACCGAAAGATTCTTCTCTGCCTTTCATCGTGACAGGATGAATTCACTTCCTTCAGCATTTCATCGTGAAGTGGATCACTTCACTGATCTATTTCATAATCCGATCTCCTTGTCACAACTAAAGTGGGGAGTGTACAGAGATGAGTTTGTCCCATTTAAACAACATAATCTTGATCCCAAACTATTAATTTAATAGAAATGGTGGCATTCCTACTGACATTGAGTGTGGAAATTAAACTTATTTTTATTTTTAATCATTTCAAAAATGTGGAATTGTTGCTCTTGCTGATGTTTCCATATTGTCTGTCTTGGATTTGGTGCAGATCAGTTGGAAGCACCCAGCTCCAAAGAGGCCTTGAAGCCAACAACCCTCAAGAGTTCTGGGGAATCTTTTCTCCAGGACGTCCCATGCACGGAGCTGTTTACGAACATCCCTCGCTGCCGCGATTGCTGGCCAAGTCGGAGCAGGAAGGGGCAAGAATCGCCTCCATTGTCCTGCTCTTGCAGGTTCATGAATCTCCGCAGGTATCTCACATCCAGGAGCGGCATGGGAGTGCAGGAGGTGATGGGGATGGGACACTGGGAAACCAGTAGTTTTATTCAATATGATATGCTCACTCATGACCTCTTTCCACCAGACCACACCCAATCATGTCTGTGCTTTCATCACCAAATTTATTTGCACTGTAAGAATAGCATGTCGTACTTCTATCATTCCCAAGTCTCTCTCGGCGATATTAAAGCATGTGCTGACCAAAGAAGTGGGTTGCAATGAACATCTTTTGAGGAACAAAAAGAAGATGAGTTGCAGGAAATTTCGAAGTGTAGGGTCTTGGCAGCTGAACGTTCAGCTACCAACTGGAAAGCGAATTGTCTCCGATATCGTAATTGGAGAAGCACAGTGGTCTCTGGGGATATAAAAGATTATAGAAGATGGGAGAGGAAAGCATTGGAGGTATTCAAATGCAAAGGTGAGAATTTGAAATAAAAATAGGAAATTCCCAGCCCATCAGGCAGTATCTGTAGATGGAGAAATAATGTTTTAGGTTGGTGAGCTTCCATTGGAACCAGGAGAAGTTAGAAAACAATGTGTTTTAAATAGAATTATCATCAGGTGATACTGAAACGCAAGCGTCGGCTGAGAGGGCAATGGAATCTTGTTATTCGTAGCTCTTGTCTGGAAGAGGCGTAAATGGAAGGACGCGAATAGGGGTGAGAAAAGGAACAGTGCTGGAACTGAGACATAAAACATTGCAAGCCTGACCTGTCATGCCGAGAATGCACTGTAGGTCGGGCAGCATCTGTGGAGGGCTTGACGGTTCAGGGTGATGACCCATTATCAGAAGGGGTCAGTTCAGATTTACAGTGGTAAGGGCTTTTCATTTGTGGTGCCACCAGGAAAGTTCAGCAGGCATGGAGTTAATGGGCTCTGGATGTGAACCATCCCAGGCTGAGGTGGAGAGGCTTCTGGACTATTGGGAATCGAGGGTTATGGGGATCAGAAAAATTTGTCATAAACACAAATACAATGGAAATTTTGCTCGCTGCAGCGACACGGGTTTGTAAAATACACTAGCAATAAATCAACCATGTGCCTCAAGAAAACAAATGTGAAAGGATGGTTAGTGAAAAATTCATAGTGGCAGTGGTGTAAAGAGTGTGCTGTGTCGGCATCTTTGGTGGTTCTAGAGTGGTGTTGTAGTTAGGGTAATACGCAGATGTTGGGGAAGAAAATTATTCTTCAACCAAGAAATCTAGACTTCAGGCCTTCTGATAGGTAGAGGTGTAGGTGCCACAAGACTCGCACCTCCAGGTTCAGGAACAGCTGCTCCCCCTCCACCATCAGACTCCTCAACAACAAACTCATTTAAGGGGGGGGAGTCACGTGATGGAGTAGTGGCCGGACGGTGAACTCCAGCCCTCTCCAGAAAAGTCGGGAAAAACAAAGGAAAACACAAAGGCACAGAAATAAAAGTTACAGAAAAGTGAGTATAAAGGTGGAAAGAAGATGGCGACAAAAAAAGAAAAATCGAAAGCAACGGTAAGAAGAGAGGAAGAGAAGACAAAGGAGGAAAAAGGTGAAGGCTTTACCTGTCCGAAGAGGCCCGCTGCGGAGAGAGAAACCCGCTCCCTCAGGTTGGTAAATAATGGACTACAAAAATGGCTCGCAGAGCCGAGTAAAAGTGCGCAACCGCGCATGCGCGATGCGAATGAAAAAAAACACACCGACGGGAGGGGGGACCAGCTGGGGAGTCGATCTCCACAGCCGGCAACGACAGCTGCAGAACACCTGCAGCAAGAAGAGACCACAGAAGACAATAGAAACAAGAAAGAAGAGGAAAGGGCAACAAAGAAACAACAGATGGTCAACCCAGAGGAAGAGGAAGAGTACAGGGAAATAGAAGAAGAAAAGAAAGGCAAGATAAAGGATATACTTGCTCTTATTAAAGGATACATGGAGTCATTTAAAGAATGGCAAACACAGGAATTTAAGGATTTAAGAAAAAGAATAAACAACACAGAAGAGAAAATAAATAAAATGGAGATGACCTTAACAGAAATGGGAAAGAAAATGGACAAGATGGAAGAGCGGGCAGTAGCAGCAGAAATGGAGGTAGAAGACTTAAAAAAGAAATTGGAGAAATCTAATAAAAAAACTAAAGAGACACAAGAACTACTAGCTCAAAAAATAGATACAATGGAAAACCATAACAGAAGAAATAACATAAAGATAGTGGGCCTTAAGGAAGATGAAGAAGGCAAGAATATGAGGGAGTTTATAAAAGAGTGGATCCCTAAGACCCTAGGATGTCCAGAACTACAGCAAGAAATGGAAATAGAAAGGGCACATAGAGTATTGGCCTCTAAACCACAACCACAACAAAAACCAAGATCTATTGTAGTAAAATTCCTAAGATATACTACAAGAGAAAAGGTACTGGAGAAGACAATGGAAAAAGTAAGAGAGGGCAACAAACCACTGGAGTATAAAGGGCAAAAAATCTTCATTTATCCAGATATAAGTTTTGAACTCCTAAAGAAGAGAAAAGAGTTCAATACAGCAAAGGCGATTTTATGGAAGAAAGGGTATAAATTTATACTAAAGCATCCAGCGGTATTGAAAATATTTATTCCAGGACAACAAAACAGACTATTCTCGGATCCAGAAGAAGCACGAAAATTTGCAGAACAATTACAAAAATAGACTGAGGGAGGAAGACGGGTAATGAGAGTTAAAAGGATCACGATTGATATGTATGTGGGTAAAGACAAAAATAGACTGAGGGATGAAGACGGGTAATGAGAGTAAAAATGATCACGATTGATATGTATGCGGGTAAAGAGGTATAAGAGTGAATAGAGACAATGAGCATACATGAATGTATCTGTACTTAGAGGAAAATATAGATAGTATAGACAAGAATTAATAAGGGAAGGTAATGGAATAGAGAGAATAAGGAGGGAATTAAAAGAGTGACCTTTGTGACATATGAAAAGTGAAATCTTTTCTGGGGGAGGTGGGGTGGGGGGAAATAGCGGTCACTGCAAAATCAGTTGACGCTTGCGAGTGGATTCGCAAATCCAAATGGAGAGGGGAGATGTGGTTGTCCGACAAGGGATAAAGGACAACTCAGGAGGTGAAGGGGAGATTGGGGATAAATAAGATAGAAATAGGAGAATAAGAAAAATGTTGGATGTTGTAGGAATGTTGTCTTATAAAGAGTTGAAAATAAGAAAACAGAAATGGAAAAGGAGGAAAGGTAATGATGGAAAAACGGAAAGAGAAGATAAACAAAATATAAAATATAAAAGGGCTACGCTGAACTATATGTCTTTAAATATTAATGGAATACATAACCAAATTAAAAGGAAGAAACTACCAAATTTAAATGAATAAATGTATTCCATTAGAAAAAAATAACATATAGGTTAAGAAATAATATTGAAATAGGAGCTTTACATTAAATACAATAGCGAAAACCTACCGGGGACAAACATTACCTAAGTTGATGGAAGGAAAAGGAAAGAAAAGAATGGACTCAGTAGAATTTCTGGTGTAATTTTGTTGAATGACAACATTGTCTGACTGGCTTAATGCAACCTAGATTGTATACCTAAAATGGATGAGGGGGGGGTGGGGGGGGTGGTTTGGGAGGAGGGAGGGGTGGGGGAGAAAAAGTCACTGTATATGTGTGAAAAAGAAATAGTGTATATCATGGCTAATGTGATTTATGGTGTGAAAAATAAAAAATTTAATAAAAAAAAACTCATTTAAGGACTGACTTTTGCACTTTATTAATTTATTTTCCCCTCGGTATTGCAGTTTGTTTACATTTCTTTATTTGTTTACATGTGTACGTTGAGTACAGTTTTTTTTTGCACTGCCAATAAGTGGTCATTCTTCCTCGCCCGCAGGGCGAAGAATCTCAGGGTTGTTTGTGATGTCATGTTTGTACTCAGGCAATAAATCTGAAATCTGTGTGAGGATGGGATTGAGAAGAGGCTGGGACCTGTAAAGTAAAAATGAACGTGATCTTGTTCGGCAGAGCGGCTCGAGAGGCAGAGTGGGCTTAATTTTCTGCTGTTCCTTTAGTTTGTTATGTTCTGCCACACTATTGATGACGCCAGCTAAGACCTGATGCGGTCTGTTGTTTGTGCAGCCCCTGTAACTGTGATGATGGAAAAGATCTTCCCATTGCCTCAGTATTGCAGGCCACCTGCCCTTGGCTTAAGCTAGGTATCTTCTGGCACAGCCCCCACCGCCGTACGTTGGTGTGAGCTCAAGACCAAATAGGCCACGGCACTTCGCAGCTACTGAGGCATTATGACCAAGACTCTTGAGCTACCAAAAGTGGCAGAGTGATCAAAGATGGCAACATTTAGAACTATTTCAGTGACCCTTGGCGCAGCGCCAGTTAAAGCACTTGATTGTTTATATTTTTATAAATTGCATTAAAATACTAAAAAGAAATCCACACACTTAAAATTCAACTCAAGACATTGAAACAAAGATGCCAGCCGCTCCATAGAACACTACAGCCCAGAAAACAGGCCATTCGGTCCTTCTAGTCTGTGCTGAAACATTATTTCGCTAGTCCTCCTGACCTGCACCTAGTCCATAACCCTCCACACCTCTCCCATCCATGTATCGATCCAATTTATTCTTAAAACTTGAGTGAGCCCACATTTTACCATGTCAGATGGCAACTCATTCCACACTCCCACCACTCACTGAGTTAAGAAGTCCCTCTAATGTTCCCCCTAAACCTTTCACCCAAAAGCCATGTCCTCTCGTATTTGTCCCTCCTAAGTGGAAAGAGCCTACTGGCATTTGCTCTGTCTATACCCCTCATAATTTTGTAAACCTCTATCAAATCTTCCGTTATTCTTCTACTCTCCAAGGAATAACCTGTTTAATCTTTCCCTGTAACTCAACTCCTGAAGGCCCGACAACATCCTAGTAAATCTTCTCTGCACTCTTTCAATCCTACTCATATCCTCCCTGAAGTTTGGTGACCAGAAATGCACACAATACTCCAAATTTGGCCTCATCAATGTCTTAAACAACCTCACCATAACATCTCAACTCCTGGACTCAATACTTTGATTTATGAAGGCCAAGATGCCATAGGCTTTCTTTACAACCCAACCTACCTGTGACACTACTTTCAGAGAATTATATATCAGTGTTCCCAGATCCCGTTGCTCCCAGCAACCTGAGATTGCTGCTCCCTGATTTAATTGGGGGTGCATGTCCCAGCCTGGGAGCTGTGAAGAATACGCTCTCCCTTCAAATACTACAAGGACCCCACTGCAGGTCACACTTTGGTTTGCTCTGGGGCCTGGCCAAGTTAGCCATTCATGGGTCCAGGCAGAGGGCAGTGGAGGGTTCGACCTGGGCTGATTGCCTGCCCATTGTCCGGGGTTACATCCGTGCCCCTGTCTCCCCGGAGAAGGAACATGCGGTGTCCACAGGAGCGATTGGGGATTTCTGAGACCAGTGGGTGACCTGCCTCGAATCTGTTCCAGATGGTGGTGATTGTATTATAATTTGAACGTGTAACTGAAATGAGATTTCTTGTAATCACTGAATAAACAACCTTTGTAAAAGGAAAAGGCACATTGCAGCAGCTCATGGGGAAAGTAGAGGACCACCTCGGCCCGACACCAGCACTGGAGTTCTGCAAGTGGAAAAAATGCCTTTCTTAGCAGTGTTTATTTTCCCAAAAAGATTTATTGAAGATTCAGATTTCAGATTAAAGGAGGCGATGTGTAGATACAATATGATACCTTTATTGTCATTTAAGACCAGACTGTAAAACAGTACACAGTAAAAAGCGAGATAACATTCCTCCAATACTACCTACACATCACGCGATTACACAAAAACAAGTAATACTATCTTTTATTGGGCGGCACAGTTAGCCCAGCAGTTAGCATGATGCTTTTACAGCATCAGCGACCTGCATTTGAATCCAGCACTGTCTGTATGTTCCCCCATGTCTGCGTGGGTCTTTTTCCCCCCCCCCCCCCGGGGGCTCCGGTTTCCTCCCACCCTCCACAGCGTGCGAGGTTGCAGGTTGATTTGGGTGTAATTGGGCGGCATGGGTTAAAGTGTTAATGTCTGCCCGTGGCATGAAAGGATATGGGGAGAAGGCCAGGCAGTGGGGCTGAGTGAGATAGCAAACCAGCTCATGAATGAATGGTGGGGTGGTCTCAATGGGCTGAATGGCCTACTTCTGCTCCTATATCCTATTGTCTAAGTGGCCAGAATTGGCTTCTACCATGCTGTAAATAATTTTTAATAATTCAGGCCTGTTTTGTTCCTATTGCTTCAGTCAGCGAGTGGAGGAATTTGTGTTTAAATTAAAGTAACTTTAGATAGATCATTATCTATTGGAATTGCCTGTGATTGACTGCAGTAGAGATTTCCATGAGGAGTTTCTAGAGGACTGGTGGTACTGGAGGGATGGGGTCTGTCACTGGAGAAACAGGCCTGCAGCCAAGCATCACTTCACTCTGTGCAACCAAGAAGTTGTCCGTGTACATCCTCACTCTCCCTTTCTGTTGTCAGGCTGTCCATTGGTCGGAATGGGGGTCTGAAGGTTGAAGGCTTCTCCACAGAGGACCAACTCATTGAAGAATCCCCGCTGGAGTCATCCATCTGTGCAAGAGAGACCGGCCTGGATTCTGACACCTCAGCCTACATCTTGGGACACGTGAGCGACCTATTTTGCAACCTCATGCTGTCTGAGCAAGGACTGCTGAAGGGGATTGGCCAAAGCTACAATGGTAAGTAAGTCTGGGTCAGAAAGGGTCATAAATTAAGTTCATGCGGAGGTGAAACGGTGGCAAATCTCACCTCTTTGTTGGAGAAACATGCCAATATCATGTAGCAAGAGATGGCAGCTTGTATCCTTGCCAAATCTCTCTCGCAGAACCCTGTCTCTGCCTCTCCTCATGTCCTTTAACACTGGGCAACGCCAGACGCTTGAGTGCTGCCTCCCTGTGCACCATGCATCCACATCAAGAGACCATGCAGCAGCGAGCTTTTTGAACTTGCAGGTAGGAAGAAGATCCCTGAGTACTTGCCCTGCTAGCCACCAGGACAGACTGGGCAGCAACTGCAGAAACGGTTCTAGCACAGGAGGCAATTTGGCCCATCTAGCCAGAACTGGTTCTGGTTCCATTTTCCCACTCAGCCCCCCTCCCCGGGCCCCACCAAAACCCAGCAGGTTTTTGGCATGGGGTGGCATGGTTAGCCCAATGCTGTTTCAACACCAGCGACCCCGGTTCGAATCCAGCGCTGTCTGTAAGGCACTGTTTGACATTCCCTTCAAAACATACAGGGGTGGTAGGTTAATTGGGTGTATTTGGGCGGCTCGTGGGCCGGAAGGGCCCGTAACTGTGCTGTGTGTCTAAATTTAAATTTACATTTTTGAATGAATTACCGGTACTTAATCCAGTCCCCTCAATATGATGAAGGTCGTCACCAAAAGCACCAGGTGCAAGAGAACCAATTCCTAAACTGGCGGCGCTCCCAGAGCTGCTGCAATGGCAGCTGTGATGTACTCAGACAGCAGCGACAGAAATTTGCCAGGACTTTGTTATATCTAAAATAATATTTAGATATGACGTAATAATAATAATATCATTGATGATATAATAACACCCTATCGAACTTATCTAAACTTAATCCCCAACAATGCAAGTGATAGTGTGTGGGGGTACAGGGGGAGAGTGCGTGCGTGTATGTGTGTGGGGAAATACCTAAACCATTACAGCTTTGGCACAATTCTGGAAAGTTATTCCAAAGTCATTCTTAGACATCCAGTATTGACATTGATGCAAAGAAAGGATAGAAACTAGAAGTGGAAGAGGCCAGGTGACAGACTGCAGAAAATTCACAAAATTTTGACGAGTTACTTCCCCACCGAATGTCCTTCCAGATGAGCGGTGGTCACAGCTCCCCTTTGCCTCTTCTAGGGGAACCAAAACGAGTGACTTCCACAATACTTCCAGAACCCAGACGTCCAAAGTGACCTTCGCAATGGTCACGATCCAAATGCAATACTTCCTCGACTTCCAAAAACCCAAATAGACGTCAACCAAAGTGACCTTTCCTTTAGTCCCAGTGGGATTCAATAATTCCCCTTCAAAATGATCACGGAGCTGATCAAAATCCTCCTGATAGGGAGAAATTGTCCTTCTCCACATGGCCACTCCAGCACAGTATTCCTTCAGAGAGCTACTGCTAAAATGGCCCTGATCAGTGAATAGTTTCTTTAATATGTTGTTCACATGAATTTCTGCACCTGTTTCCCTGGAACACTTTCACTCTCTTCAGAAGGTGTGAAATGAGTACACACTATCCCAGTCTGCTGTCAGCCACAGTCCTCTCCAAACCTTACAGCTTGATTTGTTGGCTCTTAAAGTGGCAGTCCCACTAAAATGGGATCATGTAATACAGCACTGCCTCTGGTGCCTCTGTCTCTGGCAGCGAAGTCTCGATGCTCCCCCACAAGGTCCAACTGCCCAGTCTGACTTCTGTCAGCTCAGTACAAGGCTTATACAGTCTGTTAAAGGATCCAAAAGTAGTTTATTTCCAAATCCTGTGACCGTGATGTCTGGGCCCAAGATGGTGGTGCCTGTGATCAGCAGTGGCTCGAGGGGTTGAAGACTCCAAGGAACCAGTAAACTGGCGCAGGGCACCAGTAACCGGGAAGAACAGCCTGGGTTTGAGAAGAAGCTGAGGAGACGACCCCTAGGATGGTGACCATGGCGGCGGACCAGTGAGGGGCTCTGCAACTGAAGGACACACGGGCTGTCGGTGACTCGTGAGGAACCCACATAGGATGTGGGCTGCTGGCATCTGTGGTCAAAGGGCTCACGCCAGGTTGCACACTGCTGGAGACTGGCCTGAGACTGGCTGAAAAGGGGTACCAGGTTTCAGAGCCAGGATATGAGAGGGTGCCAAATATGCAGAAGGCTTCCTGACCAAGTCGGATTTGGAGCTTGGATTGCTGTTGGTTTGGACTGAAGTCTGTGGCAACGCTGGAGGTGAATCCATGGACACTGGAGGACTTTCTTTTGCTTCTCTTTCTCTGATGCACCAGGCAATTTCTGCTGACAGCTAATTTTGTGTGCCTTATGGACAGACTGAAGGAAATTTAGTGTAATATTGCATTCACTGTTTTATTACATGACTATAAAGAGACATGTAATATTACATTTTCTGAGTTATTACATAGCAATAAAAGAATCTCAAATCTATTCACCCTAGTATGGAAATGTATTGCCATTCCTTCATCCTTGCTGGGTCAAGATCCTGAAACCCCCACCCACTCCACAGCACTGTTGGAGTCCCTTCATGAGAAGGACAACAAGGTGGCTCAGACTGCCTTCTCAAGGACACTTGCCAGCTATGCCCAAATCCTGAACATTGGGGGAAAAAACGTCAGCTGTACTCCTAAACAGGAAAGATGTCAATAAGATAGAATGAATGCAGAGAAGATTTTACTAGGATGTTGCCCGAACTTCAGGAACTGAGTTACAGGGAAAGGTTAGGGCTTTATTCCCTGGAATGTACAAAATTACAAGGGGTGTAGACCAAGTCAATGGAACTAGGCTTTTTCCCACTGAGGGTAGATGAGAAACAAACCAGAGGACATGGGTTAAGGATGAAAGGGGAAAAGTTTAGGGAGAACATGGGGAGGAACTTCTTCGCACATAGAGAGTGGAATGAACTGGCAGCTGAAGTCGTGAATGTGGGCTCAATTTTAATATTTAAGTAAAATGTGGACAGATACATGGATGGGAGGAGTATGAGGGATATGGACTGGGTGCAGGTCAGTGGGGCAAGGCAGAATAACAGCGACACAGACTAGAAGGGCCAAAGTGATGAACAGATATGTGAGTCTGGGATTGTGATCGGAATTGAAGTGCTTGGCCACTGAGAGGTCGCTGTTGTTGCGGATGGTAGAGGAGGTGCTCAGCGAAGCGATTTCCCAATCTGTGATGTAGAGAGTGCCACAAAGGGAGCACGGGATGCAGTTAATAAGTCCTGTGGATATACGTGAAGTGTTTTGGGCCCTGGACCGTGGTGAGGGATGAGGTGTTTTCTGTGCTGTTATGTTCTATTTTCATTCCACCCCACAAACTGATTTACTCTGCATAAGCCATTGTGTTGTTTATATTGTCTTTCTTTGTTCTTCCCACTAAATAACACCACTTAGCATTAAATTTCATCTGCCACGATTCGAACTCTTGCGCCAGCCTTCCCAAGTCCTCTTATAAACACTGTTATTGTCCTCGCTGTTTACATGGCTGTACATTGTCTCGCCCCTAAGTTTTTAAAATGTTACCCTGCGCATTGCTGGCTGTCAGCAAGAAACATGAAGAATAACAGTTAGCCCAACACCAACACTAAGTAAGCACTCTTGTCCCTCTCCCCTTATCTGGCAGTCGGAATACACTGTTTCCTCTCCAAGTTGCGATGTTTACGTATTGCTATGGGCAGTGTTGCAGTTAGCATTTGAAATCGGCTGATTAATGTGGCTATAGCACTATGCTGACCAACCTTGTTGGCAACCTTGACTTTACCTTTCAATCAATAGGGGCCATTGCCTGCAAGGCAGCGAATGGGAAGAAAGAAGAGAGGTGTGACAGCTGTCACTCGGTGGTGTTTAACCTTCATTGGGTCTGCCCGAGGTGCGGCTTTTTCGTCTGCATGGACTGTTACACTACGAAGCAGAAGAGATGCACAAGGAATGAGAAAGGTAAGCGAGACCGCGCATGTGTTTGAGACAGAGAGAGGTGGGGTGGTAAAATCACAAAACACGGGAGAAGCTCAGCAGTGTCCTTTATGTAGCAAAGGTAAAGATACAGAACCGACATTTCGGGTTGAGCCCTTCATCAAGGTGCGAGAGAATGCCGACAGGCGTCTGAACAAAAGAGTTGGGTGGGGAGAGAGCGGTGGCAAAGGAAGGAGATGATTGGAGGAGGAGACATCAGCCATTGAAAGAGAGTAGAAATGGAAAGACAAGAAAAGGGGAGGGGAAAGAAAAGGTGAACAGATTTAGCAGAAAGCAGAGAAGTCGATGCTCATGCCATCTGTCTGAGGGTGCCCAGACAGAAAATAAGGTGGTGTTCCTCCAATCTACGGGTGGCCAGGGTGGGATGAACAGATATGTGAGTCTGGGATTGTGACTCGGAATTGAAGTGCTTGGCCACTGAGAGGTCGCTGTTGTTGCGGATGGAGAGGAGGTGCTCAGCGAAGCGATTTCCCAATCTGTGATGTAGAGAGTGACACAAAGGGAGCACGGGATGCAGTTAATAAGTCCTGTGGATATACGTGAAGTGTTTTGGGCCCTGGACCGTGGTGAGAGATGAGGTGTTGGGTGCGTATTGCACGTCCTGTGGCCACGGGGGAAGATGCCGGGGAGGGTGCGCGATGGAGGGGGGTTGTGTTGCTAGCAGATACATCCTCATTAACACAACTCAGCCATGACTCAGTAATGATGCACACATCCTGAGTCAGAAGGTGAAGGGTTTGAATTCCACTCTGCTGGACCCAAGCACTCGAATGAGGTGTCAAGTCAAGTGTACTGACATCTGATTGCACATACAAACCAAAGCAACAGTCTTCTCTGGTCCTCGGTGCAAAGACTGCAGACACACAACCAGCCATATCACACACACACACAGACAAATGCAGACAAGTATTTCATCTATACAAATATATAAATAAATATTGTTTCATGAATAGGAGAGTCTCAGATGGTTAGTGTGAGCAGTTCCTTTGGTCATTCAGCGTCCTCGCCGCCCGTGGGAAGCAGAATGCAGTGTTGCTCCATTGTTACGATGATCACCTTTTCATTTTGGTGATTGAAAGCTTAAACGGGGTTGTCTCAAAGGGAGAATGAGGAAAGGAAATGCGAGTTTGGACTGACATGGGATTTCACCCTTGGGTGGTGCAGACTTTATACAATAAAACCCTTATTATCAGGAATTCAAGCAACCAGCAAAAGAAAAAAATTGTAAAATTAATAAATAAATAAAAATTAAAATAAATAAGTTTAAAATTGTAAAAGTAAATATTCTTTGAAGTAAGGCGAAAACCTTTGGTGAAGATGGGAGCAAATATTCAGCCCAACGGAGTGCCTTGGTCGAGCTTTGCTCATAGAAGCTGTTTAAATAAAGTTGCGTGAAACAGCGATGGCGTCACCCAGGATGAAGAGCTGGCTGATGTCACTCGCCTTTGGGGTGACTCTCTTAAAGTGTCTCCTTATCCCTGCTTAGTAAGAGTCATTATCTTTATTAGTATATTATAAAGCCTATAAGTAAAGGATTTATCTGTAAACTTGGGGGACAGGGGGTGGGGGTTAATTATGATGGTGTCACAGTTATCACAGTGCTGTTACAGAACCAAAATTTAAATATTGTAAATTACGGGCATTACCCAATGAAAGTCAACTTTACGTACGTAATTAAGGACTACAATACTGACTTGCAAATTACTTTACATTTTGCGCTGTCTTTTGTCTTTTAAAGTATTTATTCTGACTGCTGGTGTATTAGGCATTGTAAGAATGAGTCTCGAGAACCAGAAAACTTGCCTGTCCGACATCTACCAATCCCTATAGGTGCCGAATACTGGGGTCTTACTGTACTAGCGTGTAGTATCGGACTGTTCCTGAGGTGCCATTTCGACACACAAGAGCCGTTATCATATCCCCATATTCACTGCTGTGACAAGACATTCTTTTTGCCATCTGTTGCAGATCCTGGTTTGAAGTTCTTCTCAACCAGGAATACCTTTGGGTACATGCTTTGAAAAGTCTCTAGTCTATGAGTGATTTCACACTGCATGGAAACATCATGCACCATTGAGTGTGCAAAGAGCACTGATGAATGAACTGCTATTATTATGTCCTTCCATTTAAATTTAGACGTACAGCATGGTAACAAGCCCTTCTGGCCCACAAGCCCGTGCCGCCCTATTACACCCAATTGACCTACACCCCAGCCTTGTACGTTTAGAAGGGTGGGAAGAAACCAGACCACCTGGTGGAAACCCACAAAGATGTGGGGGAGAATGTACAAACTTACAGGCAGCGCGGGTTTCAAACCCAGTCCCAATCACTGGCACTGTAAACAGTGTTGTACTAACTGCGCTGCCACGAGCGGTTTTTGAATTTCCAAATGTTATCTTGAACTGAAGGATGAATTACAGTGCTTTTAATTGTTTTATGTTTGAACAGCAGAGAAACTGTCAATAGCAGTGTTCAGGAAAGGAGAATTGCTATTCAGCTAATGTTTTTTAACGGTGGCATGATCCAGGGTTTTATGTGACATTATGTTATGAGGGAAATCAGGAAATAATGAATCCAGTGACATGATCAGTCAGGATGTCCAATGATAGGCAGAGACTTGGATTCCCCTTTTTTTCAGTGTTTGAACCTTGACCCCAGCCGAACAGACTCTGCAAAGATTTACAGGGACATCCAGGCAAAGAAAAAAAAAAATTCACGCTTTTTTTTTTCAAATAGTTTGAATATTGTAGCTGGGTCTTGCTAGGATTAGCAAGGAAACCAGATGACTCTGTTTATCACTGGTAAATTTCAAAAAAAGTGTTGTCCTCAGTGGAAAAATACTTCAGTTAAACTGAGAATCCACAGACACTCAGTGACTCTGAAGGGACTCCCACCTGTTTCTCTTCCTCTTATAGAGAGGGGTGTCGGATGACTCTAAGAGCAACTCTTTGTCTGCCTTACAGAAGGTAATTTCGTGTAATATTACATGTTCTGTGCCATTAGATGACCATAAGGGAATCTTGAATCTCTGGTAGGCCAATTTGGTAAAACGTATATTAAGATCATGATCTTAAAGCTTATCATTTAGAGGAATGCTTAGATTTGTCATTTATTTGGTTTTAAATCTAACTAAAGTTGGCCATTATGGAGACATCAGACAAAAATTATAGGATTGTACAGTGCAATCTGTCTGAGACCTAGGCTAAGCCTAATACTCTATCTTGATAAGACAGCATACAGGAGGGAGTTGAATGGTGCACCAACACTAACCTCACACTCAATGTCACCAAGACTAAGGAGCTGATTGTTGACATCAGAAAGGGAAAGCCAAAGGTGTAGATCCAGTGATCATTGAGGGATCAAAAGTGGAGCGGGTGAGCAAATTTAAGTTTTTGGGAGGCACTATCTCTGAGGATCTTTTCTGGACCCAACACACCAATGGCATCAAAAATAAACACATCAGCGCCTCTACTTCCTCAGGAATTTGCGGAGGTTTGTTATGACATTGGAAATCCTGGCCAATTTCAACAGCGGTGTGGTGGAAAGTGTGCTGACCGACTGTATCACGGTCTGCTATGGTGACACCAATACCCCTGAGCATAAAGCCCTGCAAAGAGGTAGTGGACACAGCTCATGATATCACAGACAAAACCCTCCCCACCATCGAGAACATCTACGGGGAACACTGCCGTCGGAGAGCAGCAGCGATCATCAAGGATCCACACCACCCAGCACACGCGCTGATCTTGCTGCTGCCATCAGGAAAGTGGTGTAGGTGCCACAAGACTCACACCACCAGGTTCAGGAACAGCTGCTTCCCCTCCCCCATCAAACTCCTCAACAACAAACTAATTCAGGGCCTCATTTAAGGACTCTGACTTTTGCATTTTTATTAATTTCTTTTTCTCTCTCTGTATTGCACAGTTTACATGTGTAGATTGAGTAAGCTTTTATTGCACTGCCAACTTGGTAATTCTGCCTCACCCGCTGGAACAAGTATCTCAGGGTTGTACATGGCTCCATATGTACTCTAACAATAAATCTGAGAAAACACAGAGTCTTTAAAGAAATGGCGTGATTACTTTGAGGAACTGCTAGTGGAAAGGGTCGTTCTGCTGGTTGAACTGAGTCAGGATATCCTCCTCCACATTTGCCAGACTTCTGATTTAACGAATGTTTCCTTTCAGAAAGGGGTGAAGATTTCACAGCCTGGCTAAAATGCGCCAAGGGACACAACCATGACATAAAAAACCTGCGGCCAACACAGCTGGTTCCTAACACTGGTAAGAGCAGCTTTATTCAGTCGGTTTCCCAGTACAATAGTGGGATTTAGTCATAGGTCCTGAAAGTTGCCAACGCGTGATGTCTTAACGATGCCATCTTTTCATCGGTCCTTCCAGTCTCAGCTGCCCTGATTGAAATTCCTTCCTCGAGAAAGTTCCGTCTGAAACCATTGTGGATGTTTGATCAGGTAGTGGAAAAGAGGAAGGATCATCTCCGTGGCTTTGCACTCAGAATAGTGAGAGTCAGAAGGAGGGAGATGGTCAACTGTGTGGCTGTTCAAAAAGCCAAGGGGTCCTTGATGTTCCAGTTGAGTTGCTGGGTCGCCCTGCTCAGTTTGGTGGGAGTCATGTCATACGACCCAGAGCAGGCCCTCAGCCCATCTTGTCCATGAAGACCAAGTTAGCATTCCGTGCTAGTTCCATCTGTCCGCAAAGCCTTCGAAGCTGTTCCTATCCGTACAACCATAAATGGCCATCAATTCAAATAGGAGAAGCACCTGGATGTCAAGGTTTGTATGTAGATCGGTCCATAACTCTGCTGATTGCATCCGAACTAGCGTAAGACCTATTCGCTCATCGCTCCCTGTCTCACGAATCTACAGGATGCAACTTGGATTTTTTTTAAGCTCTCTCCTGTGTTCCCAAATCCTTTCACGGTCTCGCTGCTTCTGTAATTCCCCTGGAACCCTCGGATATTTCTGTATTCCTCCAAATACTGATGTGCTCATCCCCATTTTAATCTCTCCACTGTGGGCCTTTAGCTGACAGGCTCCTTGGTTCAGGTGGATCTGCCTTGAATCCCCTAATGGGGCTTGCCATATACATCGATTACATATCAAGTCGAATTTTGTCAACTATTACATGGATACCACTTTTGAGGGGATGAATTCGAAATGCCGTATCAGAAGCAGAAGTCCAAATGATCTTCAAATGAATAAAAAACAAAAACACAATGAATGAAATTATTAATACAGAGTCTATGCTTCGAAACACATGTCCTGCCTACCAAGGGGGAGGTTGGGACTGCCGTAAATAACCGCCGTCGACAGAGGCATCGGGAGCTCCGATTGGCAGGCTGCCTGGACCAAGGCATGAGTTTGCGAATGAGGTGACAGGAGAGACTAGGGTCAAATTCACACATGAATGGGAAAGTTCCAGATTTTTTTCTACCAAAAAACGGGAACGACTTTTACACAAGTATGTCCTTTTTTATTTGGTAATGTACATGTCATGCACTTTGGGTATTGCACTACATTAAAGGTGCTATACAAATGTAGGTTACATCCCAACCAGTCCCTGGACTTCAGCCACATGTTTATTTGAGAAGGATTATACTCTTGCGATCAGGGGGTGGAGAACTGGCTAGCTGGGAAGATGAACACTAGTCTGTTTGAAGGGGCCACCCTCTCCCTCCAAAGTGTAAGCACAATGTGTAGAGCTGGGATTGAGAGGCAGGAGCAGGGTTCCCACGCGTACATGATTTGTGATCCACGGGACCTGGACTTCCCTCCCATTGGGCACAATGTTGGCACGAAGCCTGCTATGGTGTGTGTGGAGGCAGGGCATGGAATTCTAAGGCGATGACACTGGTCAAGGGAAGGTCCCTTTCCTCACTCAACCCACGCTTCCCTTGTCAGGCAAACACTCCTCAGAATCCAAGGTAATGGGTGAGAGCAGGATTCACCATTGAAGAGTTCGCAACTTCGGGGTGGGGAGGTGGTGGAGAGGTGGTGGAGAGAGAAGGGGCAGCAGGGTTAGGGTATTGGTTAGCACAATGCTGAAACAGCGCCAGCGCCCAGGATTTGATTCCCGTGCCTTCGGTAAGGAGTTTCCATGTTCCCCTTGTATCTGTGTGCGTTTCCTCTGGGGGCTCCGGTTTCCTCCCTCCGATCCAAAAAAAACTTACCAGGGGTTATAGGTCAATTGGGTATAATAGGGCAGCCCGAGCTCGTGAAGGCCTGTTACCATGTTGTATGTCTAAATCTGGTATAAAATGTCTGAACTCCCTCTCCATTTCCTTTTGTTCTTTCACAGCATTGGTCAGCTTGTGTGAAAAGATGCACAGAGGCAAGGACCGATTGGGCATCAAATCAAAGTGCACTTGTGTCGATGGAGACGAGAGCCAGGTGAACAACGCAGCTGAGGTGAACCAGAGTCCCAAGGTAGCGAATGATGTCATGACGTATTCCTGTTGACATAACGTGGGCCAACAACCGCAACCTTCTCCCTATTGCCTAGGATCGTGCTTGCAAAAGAACTGGCAGAGACACAATCCTCCCACTGTTGTATGGAGCTATCCATGCTGCAAGCCTACACAGCCATGGCTCCTAGACTCTCTGTTACATTGACATCTATATTGGTTCTGCCTTCTGCACCCATGATGAACTTGTCAACTTTATCCACTTTGCTGCCAACTTCAACCCTGATTTCAAATTCACTTTGTCCTTCTTGGGTAACTTTTCCCCCTTTTCTTGATCTTTGTGTCTCCAAACTATCTGCAGACATCTTTGATAAACGTACTAACTCCCAAAGTTACCTTTGGCAGCACCTCTCCCCACCCTGTCTCCTGTAAGGCTTCTATTCTATTTAATTCCTTTGTCTATGCCACATCTGCTTCCAGGATGAGGCTTTCTATTCCAGGATGTCTGAGATGTCCTTCAGAAAACGTGGCTTCCCCTCTACTGCCATCAACTCAGTCCTTACCTACACCTCCTCTATTTGCCCTGGCCCAACGTGAACAGGATTCCTCTGTCCTATCCTACCCCTCTAGTCTCCGCATCCAATGCATCATTCTCTACAAATTTCTGCCACTTACAACATGATCCCACCACCAGACACTTTTTCCCTTCCTTTCTCCGTTTTTCACAGGATCTCTTCCTCCATGTCTCCCTCAACAACTCCTCCCTTCCCACCAATCACCCCCTCGGTACTCACTCCTATGACCGCAAGAGGTCCCACTTGCGCCCACATTTCCTCACTCCCCACCCATTCAGGGTCCCAAACAGTGATGTACTACATCCAGTGCTCCCATTGTAGCCTTCTCTACATCGGAGAGCCTGGGAGTTGGCTCTGCTGAGCACCTTCACTCTGCCTGCTGCAACATCAAGGATCTTCTAGTGGCCACCCACTTCAATTCTGCACCCCATGGCCACACTGATACGTTTGTCCATGGCCTCGTATTGGCAAACCGAGGTCACCCGCAAATTGGAGGAACAGCATTCTGTCTTGGCAGTCTGCAACTGGATGGCATCTGTATAAACTTCTCCAATTTCGGTTAGCACCCCACCTCCCCAGATCTCCTTCTTTTAACTTGTCCCTCTTTCTCCCTTCCTGCAGCTCCCCTGCCCCCTCCCCCACCTTCCGAATCCTATTGGAGAACTATCTTTATCACTTCTCTGCTTCTTCCACTTCTACCCCTTCCCTCCCACCCCCACTTCTGAATTCAGACGTTGGCCTGAACTTTCAGCACCCTTGAGGAAGGGTCCATCCCTGAAACATCGGCTGCCTCTTCATTTTCTATTGGATGTTGTGTGACCTGCTGAGTTTCTCCAGCACCTTTGTGTACTAAACAGTTGCAAACTTCTAAGCCCTCTTTTATTTGGTTCAAGGTTTCATGCTTATCTCATTGCCTTTTAATGATGCTGACAAGCCTATTTATACCCTATTTACAGTAAAAAAAATCCCCATCTCCCAGCACCTACGGGATCACAGATGCCAGAAGTATGAATTTTCTGATTGACCGAGACTCACTGTTACAATGCCTAGCTAAAACACCTGCATTAAGAATACAACATTTAAAAGACAAAAGACAGTGCAAAATGTTAAGTAATATGGAAAAAAAATCAGTATTCTTTAATTATGTAAAGTTCACTTTAATCGGCTGATTCCTGCGACTTACAAAATTTAAATTTGAACCCTGGTCACTGGCGCTGTAACAGCGTAATGCTATCCACGACGCTAACCATTGCCACCATCATAATTAACCCCCTCCCCTCACTCCACACCAGTATACCAGTCAAGGCCCTCAGTGCAACCGAATTCCAAGCCAGTGTCCTGGTCAGGCCCTCAGCGCAACTGAACTCTCCTCCATGCTAGTGTTCTGGTTGGCGCAACCCCACTCACCTCCACGGCAGTGTCCCGGTCAGGTCCCCAGCACACCTTCCTTTAAATTCAAACCCCGGTCGCTGGCACTGTAAGAGCATTGTGCTAACTGCTATGCGAACCATGCGTCATAATTAACCCACCCTCCCCAATATTTACAGATAAAGCCTTACTAATACACTTACTAAAGATAAAATCTTTTACGAGGCAGGGATAGGGAGGCACTTTTGGAGAGTCGCCCCAGCGCCGAGTGGCATAGACCAGCTCTTCATCTTGGGCACTGCCATTTTATTCAAACAGCTACTGCAGGCAGGGCATGACCCGGGTCGCTCAGCTGGCTGAATATTTGTTCCCATTTTCACCAAGAGGTTGTGTGTTGTTTCAGAGAACCTTTACTTTTATAATTTTAAACTTTTGTTTAAAATTTTATTCTTATTTATTTTTAAAATTGGTTTGTTTATTTTTTTTTCGATGGTTTTGCTGGATAATGGGGATTTTACTGTAAATTCTTTCTTTGGCTTGGCTTCGTGGACGAAGATTTATGGAGGGGTAAATGTCCACGTCAGCTGCAGGCTCGTATTTTGCTGACAAGTCCGATGCGGGACAGGCAGACATGGTTGTAGCGGTTGCAGGGGAAAATTTGTTGGTTGGGGTTGGGTGTTGGGTTTTTCCTCCTTTGTCTTTTGTCAGTGAGGTGGGCTCTGCGGTCTTCAAAGGAGGTTGCTGCCCGCCGAACTGTGAGGTGTCAAGATGCACAGTTTGAGGCGATATCAGCCCACTGGCAGTGGTCAATGTGGCAGGCACCAAGAGATTTCTTTAGGCAGTCCTTGTACCTCTTCTTTGGTGCACCTCTGACACGATGGCCAGTGGAGAGCTCGCCATATAACACGATCTTGGGAAGGCGATGGTCCTCCATTCTGGAGACGTGACCTACCCAGCGCAGTTGGATCTTCAGCAGCGTGGATTCGATGCTGTCGGCCTCTGCCATCTCGAGTACTTCGATGTTAGGGATGAAGTTGCTCCAATGAATGTTGAGGATGGAGCGGAGACAACACTGGTGGAAGCGTTCTAGGAGCCGTAGGTGATGCCGGTAGAGGACCCATGATTCGGAGCCGAACAGGAGTGTGGGTATGACAACGGCTCTGTATACGCTTATCTGTGTGAGGTTTTTCAGTTGGTTGTTTTTCCAGACTCTTGTGTAGTCTTCCAAAGGCACTATTTGCCTTGGCAAGTCTGTTGTCTATCTCGTTGTCGATCCTTGCATCTGATGAAATGGCTCACTAAATGACTTCTGAAACTATAATTTAGTATCAGATGCATTGACTCTGTTCCATGATTTAATAAATAACTCTCAGGTTCACAGAGGTTGATTTACCTCTGTTAATCAAACTTCATTAAAGTCCAAAAAAACTCTGTTGTTCCTCATTATCATTTTTGCACTGTAATTTCCTGACTGGCTGGCCTGCAATTTCTGGATTTATGTCCTTCTTGGAACTTCATTCTTAGAACAATGGTGAGATGTTGGCCAGCCTCCTGACACTGTCTCAGTGTTGAGGGAGGAACAGAAACCATAACTTCAATACTTATTTCCTCAACGATGTGAAATGCATTCCCATTCAGACTAGCACGATTTTTTACCTTAATTAATCCCAATTCCTCCCCTTTATTTGTTTTTAACCTCTTCATCGTCCCCACTTTATGTATTTGGCAACATCTGCTTCCTTGTTAAAGTCTATGACAATGAGATAAAGTAAGTCCTTTGCAATATTGAAAAATCACCAAGTCCTGGTAAAGGATAATAGTTTTATAACAAGTGATAGCTAACAGGTTGGAGGGCATGGTTAGCGTAGAGGTCAGTGCAATGCTGTTACAGCGTCAGCGACCTGGGTTCAAATCCAACACTGTCTGTAAGGAGTTTGTGCGTTCTCCCTGTGTCTGTGTGGGTTTCCTCCATCCCTTCAAAAATGTACAGGGGTTGTAGTTAATTGGGGTATTTGGGCGGCATGGGCTCATGGGCCGAAAGAGCCTGTTCCTGTGCTGTATGTCTAAATTTTAAAAAGTAAATAAAATTAAATTTTATTCAAGGAATCTTTATTTTTATGCCAATAGCCCTCATGATTGTAGAGAGTGCTAACATCTCATTCTGAGCTTCTTATTTGCAGCCACAGAAAGAAGCCAAATTAGAAGGGCCAAGCTTCCTGACATCTGGAACAGAGTCCACTAAAGCCAGATCAACGTCTGGGCAAAGCCAGGGAGCCAACACCAACCACTCCTGTTCCCAGTCACCGCTGCACTGGTTGGCAGAACTAGCTACAATCAAGGCGAAAGAGGAAGCAAATGGTACAGAAATATGTCACCACTAACTGTAACATTGCATCTGATGATTATATCACTGGGAAGGGTCATTGGTTGGACAACAATTTCCATTTGTGCACGTTATGTTAAAATCAGTATTTTACCTAAATCAGGAGGGATCAATTAGTAATTTAAGTAGATTCATTCTTGCACTATAGCTTGATTGTGTTTGGTGGCACAGTGGAGAGGTAATTAATATCCAACGCAGGCTGTACCTGTCGAGGGAGTGTTGCTGGACTGACAGAGGCATTTTTATTCCATGTTGAACTTGTGTTGAATCTCCTCAGTGTGTTGACACCAACGTGTAGTAGAGTAAAACTAGTTGGACTTTGGCTCTGAAACACTCGTTTCTGGTTTTGGATCATTGAGATTTCTGCAACTTTAAAATAAAAACAGGAGCAAGATCAAGCAGGCTAAGTGGGCTCACGAGTCTGCTTATGTTCAATCTGTTAAGATCAGGCAGGTGCAGGAAAGTGGTTTGTGGTCGGACTCCGTGACTCATTGATTCTCGCCTAACTTTGTCCTCCGCCTTTGTACTGTGAGTGGTTCTCAGGTCCCGCAGCTAGTATCATTGTTCGTTCCTTGGCAGAAGAAAGAATAGTGCAAGTGATATTAGCATCATGGAAGGGGAATTCCTTTGGCTGGTTCAACCTGACCCACTTCCCTACACTTTCCCTACATCCCTCCAATGTTTTTTTTTCCCCCAGCGTGTATTCAATTTCCTTGAAGGCATCCATTGAAACTGAATCCTCCATCCCACACTAAAAGCAGTGTTTCATAACAGCATCTTAAAAATCAGCACTCCTCTGACGATCAGCTATTCAGCCCATTGAGTCTTTGCCAAAGCCTTAGTGATACTGTTGTCCTTTGTTGCAGTCAATGCCATCCTTGTGTCTGTACTTAATTTCACCTGACCACAGGCAATCTAAACTAATGATGAGCGAGCGGCAGTTCCAAAACAAAAATTCCAGCAGCCTGCATTCTCTTGTGACTCTTCAGTGACACACAACCATTGCTTTGAACAAAAACAGAGGCCAGGTGTCGCAATGAAAGTTAGTTATTTTTCCAAGGGATGCAGGGAGTGCAGTTGATTTGATTTTCTTCCCTGAGCGTCAACATCTCCGAGGATCTGTCCTGGAGCCTCCATGTTGATAGAATCATGAAGAAGGCTCACCGTGAGGATTTGATATGTCACCAAAGACTCTCAAACTTCTACGAGTGTACCATGGAGAGCATTCTGGTTTGTTGCACCACTGTCCAGTATAGGGGTGCTAATACTCAGGGCAAGAAAAAACTCCAGAGGTTTTTTTTTTGTTTTTTTTTAATTTTTTATTTTTCACACCATAAATCACGTTAGCCATGATATACACTTTTTCTTTTTCACACATATACAGTGACTTTTTCTCCCCCCCCCTCCCTCCTCCCAAGCCACCCCCCCACCCCCCCCCCCCCTCTCATCCATTTTAGGTATACAATCTAGGTTGCATTAAGCCAGTCAGACAATGTTGTCATTCAACAAAAATACACCAGAAATTCTACTGAGTCCATTCTTTTCTTTTCTTCTCCTTCCATCAACTTAGGTAATGTTTGTTCCTGGTAGGTTTTCGCTATTGTATTTAATGTAAGGCTCCCATACTTGTTCGAATATTTCAATATTATTTCTTAAACTATATGTTATTTTTTCTAATGGAATACATTTATTCATTTCTATATACCATTGTTGTATTTTCAAATTATCTTTCAATTTCCAGGTTGACATAATACATTTTTTTGCTACGGCTAGGGCTATCTTAACAAATCTTTTTTGTGCATCTTCCAAGTCAATTCCAAATTCTTTATTTTTTATGTTACTTAGGAGAAAGATCTCTGGATTCTTTGGTATATTGTTTTCTGATATTTTATTTAATATCTGATTGAGATCATCCCAAAATTTTTCTACTCTCTCACATGTCCAGATTGCATGAATTGTTGTTCCCCTTTCTTTTTTACATCGAAAACATCTATCAGATACTGTTGGGTCCCATTTATTTAACTTTTGCGGTGTAATGTATAGTCTGTGTAACCAATTATATTGTATCATACGCAGCCTCGTATTTATTGTATTTCTCATCGTTCCAGAACATAATTTCTCCCATGTTTCCTTTTTTATCTTTATATTTAAATCTTGTTCCCATTTTTGTTTAGTTTTACCATTTGTTTCCTCATTCTCCTTTTCTTGCAGTTTAATATACATATTTGTTATAAATCTTTTGATTAACATTGTATCTGTAATCACATATTCAAGGTTACTTCCCTCTGGTAAACTCAAATTGCTTCCTAAATTATCTTTCAAGTGGGATCTCAGTTGGTAATATGCCAGTGCTGTATCTCCAGTTATATTGTACTTATCTCTCATTTGTTCAAAGGATAAGAATCTACTTCCTGAAAAACAATTTTCTATTCTTTTAATCCCTTTTTTTTCCCATTTTCTAAAGGAAAGGTTGTCTATTGTAAAAGGGAGTAGCTTATTTTGCGTCAATATTAGTTTTGGTAATTGATAATTTGTTTTATTTCTTTCTACCTGAATCTTCTTCCATATATTGAGGAGATGGTGTAATACTGGAGAAGTTCTATGTTGTACCAATTTTTCGTCCCATTTATATAATATGTGTTCCGGTATCTTTTCCCCTATTTTATCTAATTCTAATCTCGTCCAGTCTGGTTTTTCCCTTGTTTGATAAAAATCTGATAGGTACCTTAATTGTGCGGCTCTATAATAATTTTTGAAGTTTGGCAATTGTAAGCCTCCTTGTTTACACCATTCTGTTAATTAATCTAGTGCTATCCTCGGTTTCCCCCCTCTCCATAAAAATTTCCTTATTATTTTCTTAACTCTTTGAAGAATTTTTCTGTCAGTTGTATTGGCAATGCCTGAAATAAGTATAGTATCCTTGGAAAAATGTTTATTTTAATACAGTTTATCCTTCCTATCAGTGTTAGTGGTAGCTCTTTCCAATGCTCTAAATCGTCCTGTAATTCTTTCATTAGTGGATTGTAATTGAGTTTATATAATTGGCCTAGATTTTTGTTTATTTGTACACCTAGGTATCTTATTGCCTGCATTTGCCATCTGAATGGGTATTCCTTCTTAAATTTTGAGAAATCCGCGTTATTCATAGGCATTGCTTCACTTTTATTTACGTTTATCTTGTATCCCGACACTTCTCCATATTCCTTCAATTTCTTATATAGTTCTTTTATTGATAGTTCTGGTTCTGTTAAGTACACTATCACATCATCCGCAAATAGACTGATTTTATATTCCCTGTCTTTTATTTTTATTCCTTTTATATTATTATCTATTCTTATCGATTCTGCTAGTGGTTCTATAGCTAGCGCAAATAATAATGGTGATAGTGGGCATCCCTGCCGCGTTGACCTGCTTAAGTTAAATTGCTTTGATACATGTCCATTTACTGTCACTTTCGCTAACGGTCCCTTATATAATGCTTTAATCCAATTAATATACTTCTCCGGTAAACTGAATTTTTGCAATACTTTGAACAAATAATTCCATTCTACTCTGTCGAAGGCTTTCTCTGCGTCTAAAGCAACTGCTACTGCAGGTGCTTTATTTCCTTCTACTGCATGAATTAAGTTAATAAATTTACAAATATTGTCTGTTGTGCGTCTTTTTTTGATAAATCCAGTTTGGTCTAAATTTACCATTTTCGGTACCTGTTCTGCTAATCTGTTTGCTAATAGTTTAGCTATTATCTTATAATCTGTGTTTAGCAAAGATATTGGTCTATATGACGCTGGTGAGAGTGGATCTTTCCCTTGTTTTAGTATCACTGTAATTATTGCTGTTTTACATGAATCTGGTAAGTTTTGTGTCTCATCAATCTGGTTGATTACATCCAGGAGGGGCGGTATTAATAGGTCTTTAAATGTTTTGTAGAATTCTATTGGGAGTCCATCCTCTCCTGGTGTCTTATTATTTGGTAATTTTTTTATTATCTCTTGTATTTCTACTGTTCCAAATGGTTCTGTTAATTTATTTTGTTCCTCTATTTGTAGTTTTGGTAGTTCAATTTTAGTCAAAAATTCATCTATTTTCCCTTCTTTCCCTTCGTTTTCAGTTCGGTATAATTGTTCATAGAATTCTCTGAAGTTTTCCTTAATTTCTTTTGGATTATATGTAATTTGTTTGTCTTTTTTCCTTGTTGCCAATACCATTTTCTTAGTTTGCTCTGTCTTAAGCTGCCATGTTAAGATTTTGTGTGTTTTTTCACCTAGTTCATAATATTTCTGTTTTGTCTTCATTATATTCTTCTCCTCCTTATATGTTTGTAATGTTTCATATTTTATTTTTTTATCCGCCAATTCTCTTCTTTTAGTTGTATCTTCCTTTATTGCTAATTTTTTTTCTATGTTTACTATTTCCCTTTCCAACTGCTCTGTTTCCTGATTATAGTCCTTCTTCATCTTGGTTACATAACTTATTATTTGCCCTCTAATGAATGCTTTCATTGCGTCCCATAGTATAAACTTATCTTCCACTGATTCCGTATTTACTTCAAAATACATTTTTAATTGTTTTTCAATAAATTCTCTAAAATCCTGTCTTTTAAGTAGCATGTAGCATGGGGTTTAATCTCCATCTATACATTCTTGGAGGGATGTCCTCTAGCTTTACTGTCAGTATTAAGGGTGAATGGTCTGATAGCATTCTCGCTTTATATTCTGTTTTTCTTACTCTATCCTGCATACTAGCTGATAACAAAAATAGGTCTATTCTTGAGTATGTTTTATGTCTAGTCGGGTAGTATGAGTATTCCTTTTCTTTTGGGTTTTGTTTCCTCCATATGTCCACAAGTTTCATTTCTTGCATTGATTTAATTATAAATTTGGTTACTTTGTTCTTCCTGTTAATTTTTTTCCCCGTTTTATCCATATTTGGATCCAAATTCAGATTGAAATCCCCTCCTATTAGTATGTTCCCTTGCGTATTAGCTACCTTCAAAAAGATTCTTGCATAAACTTTTGATCTTCTTCGTTAGGTGAATATATATTAAGTAGATTCCAAAGCTCCGAATATATCTGACATTTTATCATAACATATCTCCCTGCTGGATCTATTATTTCCTCTTCTATTTTAAATGGCACGTTTTTGCTAATTAATATAGCCACTCCTCTTGCTTTTGAATTATACGATGCTGCTGTTACATGTCCTACCCAATCTCTCTTTAATTTCTTGTGCTCCAATTCAGTTAAGTGTGTTTCTTGGACAAATGCTATATCTATTTTTTCCTTTTTCAGTAAATTTAGTAGTTTCTTCCTTTTAATTTGGTTATGTATTCCATTAATATTTAAAGACATATAGTTCAGCGTAGCCCTTTTATATTTTGTTTATCTTCTCTTTCCGTTTTTCCATCATTACCTTTCCTCCTTTTCCATTTCTGTTTTCTTATTTTCAACTCTTTACAAGACAACATTCCTACAACATCCAACATTTTCCTTGTTCTCCTATTTCTATCTTCTTTATCCCCAATCTCCCCTTCCCCTCCTGAGTTGACCTTTATCCCTTGTCGGACAACCACATCTCCCCTCTCCATTTGGATTTGCGAATCCACTCGCAAGTGTCAACTGATTTTACAGTGACCGCTCTTTTCCCCCACCCAGCCCCCCCCCAGAAAAGATTTCACTTTTCATATGTCACAAAGGTCACTCTTTTAATTCCCTCCTTATTCTCTCTATTCCATTACCTTCCCTTATTAATTCTTGTCTATACTATCTATATTTTCCTCTAATTACAGATACTTTCACGTATGCACATTGTCTCTATTCACTCTTATACCTCTTTACCCGCATACATATCAATCGTGGTCATTTTTACCCTCATTACCCGTCTTCATCCCTCAGTCTATTTTTGTCTTTACACACATACATATCAATCGTGATCATTTTTACTCTCATTACCCGTCTTCATCCCTCAGTCTATTTTTGTAATTGTTCTGTAAATTTTCGTGCTTCTTCTGGATCCGAGAATAGTCTGTTTTGTTGTCCTGGAATAAATATTTTCAATACCGCAGGATGCTTCAGTATAAATTTATACCCTTTCTTCCATAAAATCGCCTTTGCTGTATTGAACTCTTTTCTCTTCTTTAGGAGATCAAAACTTATATCTGGATAAATGAAGATTTTTTGCCCTTTATACTCCAGTGGTTTGTTGCCCTCTCTTACTTTTTCCATTGTCTTCTCCAGTACCTTTTCTCTTGTAGTATATCTTAGGAATTTTACTACAATAGATCTTGGTTTTTGTTGTGGTTGTGGTTTAGAGGCCAATGCTCTATGTGCCCTTTCTATTTCCATTTCTTGCTGTAGTTCTGGACATCCTAGGGTCTTAGGGATCCACTCTTTTATAAACTCCCTCATATTCTTGCCTTCTTCATCTTCCTTAAGGCCCACTATCTTTATGTTATTTCTTATGTTATAATTTTCCATTATATCTATTTTTTGAGCTAGTAGTTCTTGTGTCTCTTTAGTTTTTTTATTAGATTCCTCCAATTTCTTTTTTAAGTCTTCTACCTCCATTTCTGCTGCTACTGCCCGTTCTTCCATCTTGTCCATTTTTTTCCCCATTTCTGTTAAGGTCATATCTATTTTATTCACTTTCTCTTCTGTGTTGTTTATTCTTCTTCTTAAATCATTGAATTCCTGTGTTTGCCATTCTTTAAATGACTCCATGTATCCTCTAACAAGAGAAAGTATATCCTTTACCTTGCCTTTCCCTTCATCTATTTCACTGTATTCTTCCTCTTCTTCTTCCTCTGGGTTGGCCATCTGTTGTTTCTTTGTTGCCCTTTCCTTCTCTTCTTTCTTGTTTCTATTGTCTTCTGTGGTCTCTTCTTGCTGCAGGTGTTCTGCAGCTGTCGTTGCCGGCTGTGGAGATCGACTCCCCAGCTGGTCCCCCCTCCCGTCGTTTTGTTTTTTTTTCATGCGCGGTTGCGCCCTTTTACTCGGCTCTGCGAGCCATTGTTGTAGTTCTTTTTCTACCGACCTGAGGTAGCGGGCTCCTCTCTCCACAGCGGGCCTCTTCGGACAGGTAAGGCCTTCACCTTTTTCCTCCGTTGTCTTCTCTTCCTCTCTTCTTACCGTTGATTTTGATTTTTCTTCTTTTGTCTCCATCTTCTTTCCACCTTTATACTCACTTTTCTTTAACTTTTATTTCTGTGCCTTTGTATTTTCTCTTGTTTTTCCCGACTTTTCTGGAGAGGGCTGGAGTTCTCCGTCCGGCCACTACTCCATCACGTGACTCCTCCATCACGTGACTCCTCCACTCCAGAGGGTTGTTAACACAGCCTGTGACATCACAGGCACCAGACTTCATTCCATCGAGGACATCTACATGAGGTGGTGTCTTAAGAAAGTAGCCTCTATCCTCAAGGACCCCCACCATCCAGGCCACTCCCTCTTCACTCTGCTACCATTGGGGAAAAGGTACAAGAGCCTGAAGACGAGCACCCAGCGACACAAGGACAGCTTCTTCCCCGCTGCCATCTGATTCCGAAATGAATAATGTACAGACACTGCTTTACTTTGATTTGCACTATATTTATTTATTTATATGTCAAAAAACAACAAATTGTGTGATGTGTTCATGACAATAAATTCTGATTCTGATTACAGAAGCAGATGATGTCCCAGGTAATGGACCCAGGAGTGCATCCTTGAAGAGCCCTGCCAATCAGGATTCGAGAGCAGCTGAACACTGTTCAACGCTGTGTGACCTACTCACTACCACAGCAGGCAAACTGCGTTTGGGGTCCACAGATGCTGGCATCGCATTCGCTCCAGTCTACACAACATTAAACAGTGTAAGCATGGGAATGGAGAGACATCTTCAGACTGATCATGTGGGGAATTTATGAGGAGTTTGTGGTGGTATGAGCCCAGAGAACCCTAAAACCCAGCAAAAATAGATATTCTCCACAACAAATGGTTACTTAAACAAAAGTTTTTCTTAATTAACTCTGTCGACTTACTTAACCTAACTTAACTCCCTTCTAATTCTAAGCGCATGTGTAAGTTCAGAAAAGTTCTTTGGTTCACAGTCCAATCTCACTTCTCATTCCTCCAAGTTCACTGGTTGCAGGCAATTTTTATACTGTGCACAGAATTTAACATTAATAAAGTTCACCAGGCTTTGGTGCTTGAAAGGTAAATGGTTACCGCTCAGTTAGATTCTTGTCAGTTTTCAGAGAGAGATGTTTTGTTCCAGGACCTCCACAACTGATGTACTTCCATCAGCCATTCTAGTGTCTTGCTGACGAAACTTTCCCCCCTTCAGGGTTCTCCAGATGATAGCCTCTTTCTTTCAAGTCACCACAGAGTTCCTTTTTGTTTCTCTTATTCCAAGTGAAACATTAGACAGCCAGTCCTCTCCTCTTGGATGGAGAAACTCAGTAGGCCAAATGGTGTATTTTATAGAGCAACGATAAAGATACAGAACCAAAATTTTGGGTTTTGAGCCCTTCAAGGTATGGAAAAGTGTAGGCAGGCACCTGAACAAACTAATGGGGAAAGGGGCAGAGGCATGGTTCCACTGACAGGAGGTGGATAAGGGAGGGAGGGCACACCAGCAAACGGGGGTGGGGGGGGGGATGGCTCTGTGAATGGAGAGGGAAGGGGGTGGAGATTAGAGGAAAGAAGGCAGGGAAAGGGAAGGAAGGGAGAATGGGGAGCAGGTTAGTAGAAACCGGAGAAGTCGAAGTTCATGCCATCGGACTGGAGAGTACCCGGATGAAAAATCAAGTGTTCCTACAATTTACCATCGCTCTTTGAGGGATAGTACATAAGGCCATGTGAATGCTGGAGCGGGGCGCGGAATTGAAGTGATTGGCCAGATCCCTGTCACTGATGCGGAGAGAGTGAAGGTGCTTAGCGAAGCGATCTCCCGGTCTCTCCGATGTAGAAAAGGCCACAAAGAGAGCACCGGAGGCAGTAGATCACTCTCACGGATACACAAGAGAAGTGTTACTTCACTTGCAAGTTTATGAGGAGTTGGAGGTTGGCAGGTCCTATGGTACAGAAATGTGATGGTGAGTGACAGCTGAAGCAAATCAACCTGTTCTATGGAGGAATTTGAATGGAAGTTGTATGTTCATCTCTGATAATATTCTGCATAAATGTGCATAAATTATTTGGAACTTGCAAGTGTCGCCCTTTACGAAAAATGCATTTACTGAGGAGCAGCTAGGCCTTGTGTCCTGGAATCTCCTCCCAAAGCCTCTCAACATTTTGACAGATTTTGTCTGCTTTTAAAATAGTCCAACGTATTGGAGTAAACCATTGGTCATTTGTCCCAAAACGTGGCATCATTTCTATTTATGTAAGACTTGAATGAAATGCTTTGGGACATCTTTATTGCAGCAAATTTCTTGTGTATACCTGGAAAGAGGTTTTTTTTTCTCCTCACTGTCATGCCTTGAGTTGCTCCCTTGCAAGCAATTTCGCCAGGAGGGACAAATTGATCTTTGATTGCATTGGTGTTTAGGGAAGCACAGTAAATGCTGGAGGAACTCGGCTGGTCTCGCTGATATTTTACTTGAAGAAGGGCTCAGGCCCGAAATATTGGCAATGTATCATTACCTCCTATTGACGTTGTGAGACCGGCTGAGTTCCTCCAGCATTTTGGTATTTTGACTATCGGGATCTTCACTCCTTGGTGTATTGGGAGCCTTCTGGCTGCCTATTAATCTCAAGATTACCTGCTGTTCCAAAGTGTTCTGGAGCTTTGTGATCCAAAACTCTTCACGTGAGATGCAGGCACTCATTGTTTGTTGAACTTTTGTATTATTGCTACCAATTTTTACTCTTTAAAAATCCTGTTGACCCATGGTTAAGGCAGGCCACACCTCTGCCTCGATCAAAAAGCACCACCATTCAATACATAATGCTCTAAGCTGTTGTTGCTCTCTTTGGCATGACAGTGCAACGTGACATCACGGACCATGCCGAGCATTCTGGATGACATCATTGCATCAGTGGTAGAGAAGAAAATTCCGATCACCAAAGCAGCGAGGCAGGGCGCGGAAGGTCAGCCGGGGAAAATGTGTCATGATAAGGAATATGACCCAGTCGCCATGCAAGACCAAGAACCAAATTCCACTTTCCATTACCTGTGGCTTGCCAAAGGAAATTTGCCTTGGATTCAGGATCCCACGGACAAGAATAACTGGAAATTCTTCCAGGAATACTGGATGAAAGGACTGGTGAGAAAAATTAAACCTATTTATGGAATTTCTGCGAGGATACCAGTTCTCTCTTTGTGTTGTCCTATTAAACTCTCTGTGACAGGTGCATGGTTAGGGTCAATGCAATGATGTTACAGCATCGGCAACCCGAGTTTGAATCCCATGTTGGCTGTAAGGAGTTTGTACATCCTCCCCATCTCCACGTGGGTTTCCTCCCACCCTTCAAAAAATGTACAGGGGTTGTAGGTTAACTGGGTGTAATTGGATGGATGGGCTCGTACGCCAGGAGGGCCTGTTACCGTACTGCGTGTCTAAATTTAATTTTAAATTTAAGAACAAGACCTCTTGGGATGAACATACTTTTATTTTCAAATTGCTGTCTCCATCTCTTTACTTGTCTCTCTAACCTCTCCCTCTACTCATGTCTCCACTTATTCCACCTTCAGTCCAATATCCTATTGTTTAGCCTCTTCCCAGAATCATCTCCTCCACCACCCCCACCCCCTCCATTTCTGTCTCGGTAAAGGGTCCCAATTTCTACCCATGGATGCTGCCTAATCTGCTGAGTTCCTTATTTCTCATTGTTTACTATCTCTATGGTGTCCAATCAAATCTCTCAGGCAGAGTTGGCACACAACGGATAGGTCAAACACTCTTGGTGCAGCCACAGTGTGGGTTGGATGAAGATTGGAGCATCTTCTGTTCTGTAAAAGTTGATGCATGTCTTGTTTTGCACATTTACTGATTTGTTTCATTGTGATCTGAAGCCGGTGCTGGTGTCTGGGGTCCTGACAGCAACAGACACTAATTCCTGGGGACCTGAGTGTTTGAGGCAAGACCTGGGAGAGCAGAGTGTGAGCTTGGTCAACTGCAGGGACCACTCCGTCCTGACCAGAGCAAGGAGCAAAGAGTTCTGGGAAGGATTCAAGACCAACTCCAGTGAGTACCTCGGTGTTGTCATCAAGTGCCGCTCCAAATCAGAGAGTGAACAAGCCTAATCTTAGGTTAATGTAGAGGCACTGAATCCATTATTCTGTTCATAAACCCGAGCTCACTCCTGAGTTTCAATTACATCTTAAAGCAAAAGGTAAATGCAGCAGATGCTGAAATTGTAAAAATTAAATCAGAAAATAATATACTGACAAAAAAAACCACCTGCTTGAACATAGAACACTACAGCACAGTGCAGGCCCTTCGGCCCTCGATATTGTGCCGAATCATATATTCTACCAAAAATAATACAACCCTTCCTACCCCATAATCCTCTATTTTTATTCCATCCATGTGATTGTCGAAGAACCTCTTTAAATGCCCCTAATGATTAAGCCTCCAGAACCGAATTCCAGGCCCCCACAACTCTCTTGACCAAAAATCTTACCCCTGACGCCTCCCCTAAACTTTCCCCCCTTCATTTTATACAGACATCCTCTGGAGTTTCCTACTCCCGCCCTGGGAAAAAGGCACTGGCTATCTCCCTTATCTATGCTGCTCCGAATCTTGTAGACCTCTATTAAGTCACCTCTTATTTTCCTTCGTTCCAAAGCGAAAAGCCCTGAAGCCTTAGCTCTCCTGACCTTGTATTCCAATCCAGGCACCATCCTGGTAAATATCTGCAGCCTCTCCATAGTTTCCACATCCCTCCTGTAATGAGGTGACCAGAACTGAAGACAATACGCTTAAGTATGGTCTCACCCGAGATTTGTAGAGTTGCAACATGAACTCCTGAGCTCAATCCCCATCCCCCAACTAATGAACCTCAGCATCCCATTGGCCTTCTTAACTGTTTTATTGGTGTCTTTGAGTCTGCAGATGTTGGCTGGTCTGCTACGCTAACAGCTGCTGAATCTGATCCCTATCATTTGACGGATACCCTGGTTCTGTTAATTCACTTGAGAGTCCATGGACTGGTTGTTACTGCTCCAATAAAGTGGATCTCAGCTTGTCTGAGTGTTAGACACATGGACTTATAAAGACTCTCTGTTTCTCCTGCAGACTGCCACAGACTGAAGGGTAGAAGCTCAAAGATCTTGCGGTTAGATTACTGTGCTTCAGAGAAGGAGTTCAGCGAGCAAATGCCTTCTCAGTAAGTGACAGCAGTTTTACTGACTTCTGATGGGAGGCAGGTATATAATCTGTAATGGGTGTGTTAACAAGGAAGTGGAAACCACAGATAAGAAAAGGAGTCCTTTTACTTGGAGTGCTTTATCTGTACAACTCACTATCATGGATAGCTAAAATGAATAGGACGGATGCATTCAATAATAATCTAGATAAGGATGCATTACAGGGATTAGATAGTGAGAAGATTATCTAAACATGAACGTAACAAGGAATAGAGCAGTTGGTATTTCGAGGCGAGTAGGAATGGTCCCGACTCATCATTTACCAGTTCTGAACCCATGACAGCCTTTCCTTCGACTTGACATCTGTTAAGTGTTCAAAGACCACTTTGTACAGGGCCAGGACTTTTCTGCATCTCCACTACTGGATTGCAGATGCTGCAATCTCGGGTGCACAAAGAGAACCTGGAAGGGCTCAGCGGGTCGGGCAGCAACCCTGGAGAGAAACGGTCAGTCCACGTTTCCGTTCAGGACTTGGACCTGAAACAAACATCGACTGACAGGATAACAACTCGCCCCCATCTCCTCTTTGTGCACTTACAGAATGGTTAAAGCGCAAAAGAAGGCCTTTGGCTCTTCACAACTATAGGAGCATCCTAGATCGGCCCATTCCATTAGCCAGAGCATCAATCAAAGGCTATGGGGAGAAGGCCGGACAGTGGGGCTGAGTGGGTCAGCTTTACAAAATGGATCAGCTTACATATGCCGGTCCTAGATTGTTAAAAATGTCACCCCAAAGCCAGAGGTCAATCCTGTACGCCAAGTTTTAAATCTGAACCTTATGAGCGAAGTCTCAGCACTTCCCGCGGGGTACATCCGCTTTAAACTGCCTCTTAAAGGAGCCGACGGCAGATTACTTTAAAATGATCTAATAAAATGTAAACCTTTACTGGGTAATTTGCTTTCAAAATAGTGTGAATTTGTACATTAAATGTGCCCAGCAGCATCATTCCACTTGTTAGCGGTAAGTGCCAGACTTTGGGTCATCTGATACGGTGAGTATAGCTCAAAACCTACATTTCAGGTGGAAAATTCAGGGTCATCTTGTACGTCAGTTCCACCCCTTATCTACGGTTTCAGTTACCCGCGGTCCGAAAATATTCAATGGAAAATTGCAGGAATAAACTATTCATAAGTTTTAAATAGCATACAGTCCTGAGTGATGTGATGAAATCTCGCGCCGGGACGTGAATCATCCCTTTGTCCAGCGTACCCACGCTGTATATCCTACCCACCCATTAGTCACTTAGTAGCTATCTCTGTTATCAGATCGACTGTCACAGTATTGCAGTGCTTGTGTTCAAGTAACCCTTACACATTTATGGAATGTAATAGAGTATGTTATCATAATGTTCTATTTTATTATTAGTTATTGTTGTTGATCTCTTACTGTACCTAATTTATAAATTAAATTTTATCATGTGTACTGTATGTATAGGAAAAAGCATAGTGTATATAGGGTTCAGGTCTTGGAACATCCCTCATGGACAAGTGGGGGGAAGTACTGTACAGTATTTCTGTTCCTATGTTTTATGGTCTAGACCTGTGGAGTGAAGCCAAGAACAGTGAAAGCACCTCTCTTCTACCCCACCATCCCCCCAACCATCCTTACTACCATTGAATGTATTTTAGGTGACCCTCTTCCTGTTTGCAGGTTTGAAGAGCTACTTAGGAAGTTGCCATTTCCAGAATACACCAGGAATGATGGTAAACTGAACCTTGTTTCCCGATTCGCTGAGGAGACCGCCAAGTCGCAACTGGAGCTGAGGGTGTGCAGTGTGTATGGTAAGCAGTGGTCCGTGATCGTAATGAGCCAGCCTTTCATTAGTTCCCCCATGCACCAATCATCATCCTTGCAGCAGGGACTTTTTTTTCTTGGTTGTGTTCTGAGAATCATAGCTCCCCTGATTGGCATCAGGAGGTCTTTGTATTTCAGGGAGGATACACCTATCTTGGAGACTGACGAGCATGGATAGATTCCTCTGCACACACTCAGATTTGACCCTCAATTAATTTTTTTTTAAAGTGGCTGCTGGAAATAGAAAACGCAGGAAATACTCAGCAGGGTCAAACCTCAACAAACCCATTCTGACTGACATTGATTAGTCCTTGCCTCGTCCAAGCATGGATTAATTCCGTCCCTGCAAGGGGTGATAGTTAGCACCAGTGACAGGAGTTTGAGTCCAGCACCTACTCCCTGGCTTTCTCCCCATAACCCTGTGCTGACTAATCAAATACCTGTCAATCTCTGCCTTAAATACACCCAACAACCTTGCTTCCACAGGTACTTGTGGCAATAGATTCCATGGACTCATGACCCTCTGGCTAAAAGAAATTTTTCTGCATCTCTGTTTAATCCTGAAGTTGTGCCCTCTTGTTCTAGAGTCCCCTACCATGGGGAAACAACCATGCCACATCTACTCTATTCAGTTCCTGTGGGAAGAAACTGTTCCTCAGCTTGGTCCTACTGACTCTGATCCTCCTAGGTCTCTTCCCCAACGGGAGCAGCTGAAAGATGTGTGTGAGGAGGAAGGGGACCTCAATGATTTTGCACGCTCTCTTCAGACAACAATCCCGATAGATCACATCGATAGGGGTAAGGGGAGGGGGGGGCAACGGAGACCCCTAATTGTTTTTTGACAAGAAAATGTGTTGGCTTTGCAGGCTTGAGCTTGGATGATGGAGATAAAGGAAGCACCAGTCTCCACCTGGAACTCACTGACACAATGCACATCTTGGTCCATGTGGAGCCTCCGAAGGAAGAGAAGGACACACTAGAGAAAGGTTCGTTCAAAACTTGCACTCAACTCACTCTGTTTCCCTCACCTTGTGACCCATGCTGGGCTGGTTTACCCTGTGGGGAGATCACCAGGGCCAGTGAAGACCATCAAAATAACTCGGACCACAGAGTTGGAACAAAAAAAAGAACTGCAGGTCGAGCAACATCCGTGGGAGGTAAACAGAGTCAATGTTTCATGGCGAGGACCTAGTCATCAGAATTGGTATATATGTAAAAAAAACTCTGAAACCGGTGGAGAGAGTCTCTGATGGGTTTCGGACTGAAATTGTCAAGGTAACAATACTTTAAAATCTGCTGTTTGGCGACAGAATAAAGGAAAAATAAACAGGTAAAAGGGGAACAGTGGAGAGAGTCTGTGATGGGCTGTGGACTGAAGTCAAAGTAACAAAATCTGGTTAGAGGCAGACTAGAGGAAATAAATAAACAAAGTTGTCATGACGTTTGTGGAGAGAGGTGTTGGCTGAAATTAAGTCTCAGGCCTGGGAGAGCAGGGATTCATAAGAGAGCAAGGCCCTCTCTGCATTGTCCCCTCACACAACTCTATGGTGGGGACAGTGTGGCTTCAGGCAATGCTACTTTTCTCCCTTCTACTCCCTGTTCCAACTTGGACAATGTTAGTCTGCAGCTTATCACAGATCCGTGTCGTCTCCCCGCTTCCTTCTCACCTTTTCGTTCTGCTGAAGAATTCCTGTCCTGAGGTGTTGACCTGCTCTCTCTCCCCACTGATGCTGGCCGACCTACCTGCATTCACCTTGGAACAGGATTCGCATTGTTCCTGCAGCAATGTGTTTGCATTTATGCAACACCTTCAGTGGTACGATTAGCACAACGCTGTTACAGTGCCAGCAATCAGGACTGGTGTTCGAATCCCACCCTCCAATTGGACTCGTGGGCCAAAAGAGCCTGTTACCATGTTGCATGTCTAAATTTTAAAAGTTTCAGTCAAGTGCAAAGACTTGTTAGGATTTTTAAAGATTACACTCTCCGAGCTGTTTCTCTCTGTTACCCAAAACCCATCCAGCGTGTCTGAGTTTATACAGGATTCTACGTCAGCGACTGACTCCACACCAGCTGAGGCCTGGATTGAACATGGGTCCATCCCGGCCTCTGATAGTGGGGCCGTTGCCTTTCATATGCTTTGGGGTTGCCAGTGGTGGGATTTTTTTAAATCCATGATTAAAGGGTTTCTCCCAGATACAGGTGATCAGGCAAGTGCAATGGAGAGAAGCGAGCAAATCCTCTGCAGAATCCAGGGAACATTCAGTTCTACAAGGGCAAGGTTATATTCATACGCATTATCAAAAGCTGATGCCAAATAAATGTGAGGCAGGTGGGAAATTGATTGGGTTCCAAATTATGGGAAGTATTTTGGTGTCAGAGCTGGAACCTGTGACCTCACAGTATCAGTAGAAAAGGAAAAGCTGTGCCAGAATACAAATCCCAAGCCTTCACTTCAGTGAAAGATGTTGCTTGCGATGCATTTAGCATAAAGGTTTGTTGTGTAAAATCCCCATTATCCGGCACCTACAGTGATCACGGATTCCAGATATGCAAATGTTCCAATTGCCAACTAACTTTAAAAGACAAGAGTGCAAAATGTAAAGTAATTTCCATAACTTACAAAATTTAAATTCGAATCTTGATCGCTTGGGCTGCAACAGTGTTGCGCTAACTATGCTGCCATTATAATTAACCTGCCCCCTCCCCCAAGTTTACAGATAAAGCCTTACTAATAAAAATAAAGACTCTTACTGGGCAGGGAGATTTGCTGCAGCGGAAAGCTGGAAGGCGCTTCATCCCTGTGTCCTGGTGCACTCTACCATCTTCCTCGCACAGACTGCCCGACTTACCTCCACACCAGGGACCCGGTCAGGCCCTCAACACACTTTTCTCGCGCTAATGACCCAACCTGCCTCCACACAAATGCACATTGAGGGGCAAACCTACGAGTGTCCAACAAAGTCTCAGTGCTCCCCACCCAGTCGTATTTCTCTCAACATTTTTATTTCCTTTTTTCGGCGGTTGATTGAGCTTCTAGTTGACTGAAATCTGGATAATGGGGACTTTACTGTGACCCAACCGCTGGTTGTGTTTCTCTGTGACTGGATTTTGAAAACTGCATGTTTGGAATCGATGCTGTGCTGGGGAAGCAGGTCGTTGATCAAGAATGATTTCAAAAGGCACCCTTGTGTGTCCTACCATTGATAATGGCTGTTTTAAACAGCAGTTCTTGGCAGCTTTGAGGGAGATGCTGTGGATGACATCATCACGAGAAGACTAAGGGACCCGAACGAGAGGCCTGGAGCTCTCTGGCACATCTATACCAGCCAGGACACTGAGAGGATAAAGGAGTTTTTACAGAAGGTAGGGTTATTTACTTCTCTTTGAGGCAAAAAGTTCCGACACAACCAAAGTTGATTCTCAAATCTTGCTCCTTGATTGGGCATTCATGGTGGGCAAACTTGAAGACACAAATGTTTAGCCAGAATACCTTTGTCTCAGCTGGGATTAAGCTTGGCTGCCCCAGGAGTGCTGCTGTCTACTGCTTTCTGTGTTCACCCCAGGCCCTCTGTATTTCACAGAGCTTGGGAGCAGAATTTTGTCATTAACTAAAACTCCAAAACAGAATCTTGTGTTGAAACACTATTTAAGTTTCATTTAGAATACAGCATGGCCACTTTCTGGCCCACAAGCCCATGCCAAATTAGCCTACAAACCCCTATATTTTTTGAAGGAAACCCACTCAGACACGGTGAGAACGTACAAACTCCTTACAGACAGCGCGGGATTTGAATCCCGGTAACAGCGTATGCTAACCGTGCCTCCCTTTACTTGAGGTTGAGAGATTACCATAATGTTACAGCTCCTACTAGGAGATGAAGCCTGTCTATATTTACAGCCAACTTTCAATGATCCAAAGACTGACCAATTTACAATTCCTGATTGTAGGAACTCTCTGCTTGTGAGGGGAAAATCCACAGCTCCAAGAAATGGAAACCCCAACGTTCTCATGCAGTTAATTGCACTCCCTCCCCCACCCTTCCCTTCTGGACTGAACAAACAATACTTCAACTCACTTCTCCTTTATGCTGTATGAATTACATTTGAGGTGATCCAACACAATTATAGTGGTTAAGTGGATTAATTCAATAATATTTCAGATGTGATGAGTAGAACAGAATCGCACTTGGGGAGGGGGAACTAAAGCTAAATATTTTGGCGATGTCCAAGATCATTCGGTATTAATGAAAGCCTGTGATTTTAGAGCCTAATTGTGTGTTTTGAGGAGGTGACAAAGGAAATTGATGAAGGTAGGTATTTGGATTATAGTAAGGTTTTTGACTCCATTTCTTCGCCCCCTCCCCCTCCCCCCCCAAGTAGGCTCATTCAGAAAGTCTCGGATCCTTGGCTGTGTGGATTCAGAATTGGCTTGCCTGCAGAAGGCAGAGGGGTAGTATCCTGCCTCGAGTTCAATAACTAGTGGCATTTTTTTAGGGATCTGTTCTGGGACCCCTGTCTTTGACTCTTTATAAATGATTTGGACAGAGGGGTGGGCCACCAATAAGTTAGCAGAGGTACATTGGAGGTGTGGCTAGTGCAGAAGGTTGTTATAGGCTACAGCAGGATGTTGAGTTGAGCAAAGAAACAGTAGGTATGAAATGATGCATGTGGAAGGTGAAAGTACATGTTTTTTGACAGGATTCTTAACAGTGTGGAAGAAAAGAGACTTTGGGGTCCAAATCCATAGATCTCTCAAGATTGGCATATGGTGTGCTGGCCTTCATTAGTTGGGGCATTGAGTTCGAGCCATGAGGTAGTGTTACAGCTCTGTAAAATTCTGGAGGATTGTGTTCAGTTCCGGTTGCCTCATTACAGGAAGAATGTAGAAGCTTTATAAAGGTAGCAGAAAAGATTTACCAGGATGTTGCCAGCATTGGAGAACCCATCTTGTGGAGCAAGGTTGATAGATTAGGCTTTTCTCTTTGGAGTGACAAAGGATGAAGGGTGCCTTAATGGAGGTATATAAGATTATGAGAGGCTTGAACAAGGTGACAGCCAGCTCCTTTTTCCTGGGGTGACAATAGACATCTGTTTAAGGTAATGAAGGAACGTTTAGGGAAGACGTCAACATCAATTAATGGGTACATTGAAGGTATTGCTGAGGGTGGTGGAGACATTTAAAAGACACATGAAAAATAGAGAGGTATGGGTGTGAGGGAAGGAAGGGGTAGATTGTTGTGGAATAGGTTTACATAGGACAGTGCAACAGCTGAAGGGCCTGAACTATTCTATATACATGACCAGCAATAAACTTAACCTTCCCGTCACCTATTTGTGTTATTCACCCTAACTAACCTACTGAGAAATGCCATCTGTAAACCAACAATTCCAATTTGCCAGTTTGTAACCACTTCAAACAAAAGGGGTCTCTAGGTTACCACAAAGTTGTGAACATTACAGGTCTGTGGGGAATCAAAGCCACACGCTTTTCTTTGTCACACGTAAAATTGTGAAGATTAATGCTCTCAAAGTTCTAGACTAGTGGTTCTCAACCTTTTTCTTTCCACTTCCACTTTAAGTAAACCCAATGCCATCGGTCCTCAGTGATTAGTTAGGGATTTCTTAAGATGAGATGCGAGTGGGAAGGGAAGGTTGAAAATTCATTGCTCTAGTTCCAATTGTTACTGAAATATTTTGCTTGAGAAAAATTGTCATTGGCCCATTTCCTTTGGAGTTATGAAACCGTGCACATAATGAGTCAATTAGGGACGGTTAAAACAGTGGTTTTCAAACGTTTTCTTTCCACCCACATATCACCTTAAGCAATCCCTTACTAATCACAGAGCACTATGGCCTAGGGAATACTTTAAAGTTGTATGTAAGTGGAAAGAAAAAGGTTGAGAACCACTGCTCTAGAACCATGCACATTCTGGTCAATTTCTGGGAGTAGAGGACAAACGCTCTCCAGCCCAGTGAATGTACAGATCATTGACCAGAGGGGCATTGCTAGGTTGCCTCATTAACTGTTCCTTGAGAAGTCTGGGTGGATGGTCCGTCGAGGAATCAACATGTTCGGAATCCTGTTGGAATAAGTAAACAGAAGGCCTGTGTTGTTGCCAGGTGGAGAAGGAAAGAGATCTAGAAGGCCAGGATCAAGTCCTCGTTCAGAGCGGGTACCTGGATCAGAACCTGAGGGCAAGACTTCTGGAGGAGAGTGGAATTCGAGGCAGGGCTGTGTTGCAGTTCAGGGGCGATGCAGTCCTTATTCCCACCGCAACCACCTATCAGGTAAAAACAATAATAGATCATGATTCGATTCATTTGTACGTGTTGTTTCATTCAAAGTTTTACAGCACAGAAATTGATAGTTTGGTTCAACCTTGTCTACGCAAGCATTCACTCCATATTCATCTCAACCTTCCTTATCTCTGTATGTCTCTTAATATTACAATTGTTTTTGCCTCTGGCAGCTCATTCCATTTCCCCACCACTCTCCATGTGAAGAAAAGGTGACCCTTTGCTCCATTTTAAATCCCTTAGACTCTCAGGCCATCCATTTTCCCATTTAGCCCCACTGCCCAGCCTTCTCGCCATAACACTTGACGCTCTGGCTGATCAACAACCTATCAATCTGTCTTAAATACGCCCAATGACCTGGCCTCAACAACGCCCTGTGGCCACAGATTTACCATCTGCTTAAGTCCTTGAGTTTTAGTTTCCCCTACCCTGGCAAAAAAAAAGCTTGTGACTATTCTTCTCATCTATCTTTGCCCTCATGGTTTTTTTTTAAATCCTTGAAGGTGATCCCTCAGGCTCCTACACTCCAGGGTGGAAAAATCCCAGCCTTTACACTTCTTCAAATTCAAGCCTGCCTATCCTATTAACATTCTTGTGAATCCTTCCGAGATTCTCCAGCTTAATGATACCTGTCCTAGAGCTGGGTGACCAGAACAATTGGCGTTAGCAATCGGGACCAGACCGGTGTTCGAATCCTGTGCTGTCTGTAAGGAAATTGTACTTTCTCTCCTGGGGCTCCAGTTTCCTCCGACCCTTCAAAAACTTACTGGGATGTAGACTAATGGGATATAAATTGGGCAGCACTGGCTCTATTTTTATTTAAATTTAATACCCCACGTGCGGCCTCACCGACATCATCTACAGTTCTAATGCAAGATCCCTGTTCCAGCACTCAGAGTCCTGACCAATGACGGCAGATGTTGCAAAGGCCTTTAACCTTCATGTAGCCACCTCTGTGGAAATCCTTAAGGGTGGAAGGAAACCCACGTAGACACAGACAACGTCAGATTCGAACCCATTCGCTGGTGCTGTAATACTGTTGCACAAACTGCTGCCCAGCCCTGCAACACTCTTCAGGACCCTGCCATTTTATTGCTGCAGTGCAACATCTCACCAAATTAAATTCTCTCTCCTAGCTCTTCTACATTCTATTGTAACCTTTTTTGGAGTCATCCACAAATTTCCATATTGTTAATGTAGATGACAAACAGATCACAGGCCTCCCATCTGAGAAACACTACTACTGTGTCCTACCATCATGCCCTGGATGTCAGACAGGACCATGTCAAAGATCTAGCGGAAAGATGTCTACCACCCTGCCCTCGTCAATTTTTCTGGTCAAAAAAAATAGTTCTTGAGACCTAGTCCCTAATCCTTGCAAATTATCCAACCTTAACTTTTCAAATGCATGTAGATCGTGTCGCTTACCTCCTCCGGCTGATGTTCATTTAAGTTTTGTGGAGAAAACCCAAAACCAAGGAGCAGAGAGTTCTGCTGCTGGCGACGGAAACTCTGCACCTGCCATCACCGTCTCTCCGTCTCCTGTGCAGGTGCAGTACTTCAGCAGTTGCATCTCCGTAACAAAGCAGTTCGTCTCTCCGGAGCACGTCAAACACTCGCTCGCAACAAGGCCACTCACAAGGGAGGACAAGCCTCTGACGCAACATGCACACAAACTCCAGGTGAGGAAGAGGGATGGGAGCGGAGGTCAGGAAAGGAGAGGGGAAGGCTGTGCAGAAATTCTCAGTGTATGGAAACAAAATCTATTGCCATGAATGTCACAAAATTCGTTGTTTTGCGGTTGCCTCATAGGGGAAATATTGCTATAAAATCACATTTAAATAGATAGTGCAAGAAAAAGGAGAACCCGAGATGGTGTGGTTCATTATCCATTCAGAAACCTGATGAGAGAGGGGAAGAAGCTGGTTTTTTACCTTTAAGTGTTCGTTTTCAGGTTCCTGTACCTCCCTGACAGTAGCAAAGTGGCCTGGGTCTTTGAGGATAGAGTCTGCTTTCTTAAGACGCTGCCTCACATCCTCAATGGTGTGATGCCCCAGGCCAAGTTTTTTTTCCTGTCCTCCATATCAGTGATGCAACCAGTGAGAATGCTCTCCACGGTATACCTGTAGAAATTTGCAAGAGTCTTTGGTGACGTACTAAATCTCCCCAAGCACCTCACAAAGTATAGCCGCTGGCGAGCCTTCTTCGTGATTGCATCGACATGGAGGCTCCATCCATGACAGATCCTCAGAGAGAGGTTGACACTCTGGAACTTAAAGATCCTTACCCTCGCCACTGCTGGCCCCCTCGATGAGACTGGCTTGTGTTCTCCTGATGGAGGGTCTCTGCTGACTCAGGCTTCATTGGAGAGATGAGTGAATGTTACCAAAGTGAGACAGCTCGGAGACATCCTTCTCCAATCGACAACATGGGCGTTGGTTCTGTTCATTGTCGGTTGAACCAAGGCATTTGCTTTTCTCTCCACAGATGAAGAGTATCCTCTATAACACTGTGAAAGACTGTGTGGAGACGCTGGCAGCTACAACACTGGGCTGAGAACAGCAGCCTGGGGGATGCACTGAAATTTAAAAAAAAATGACAATAAAATGAATGAAGTTTTGTAATATAACATATCTGGACATTGTCAATTCTTCCTTTATCTACCTTACCTTTCAAAAAAGATAGAAGAAAGCAGGTGAGTGGGCTTAATTGGGTACAAAATGATCTGAAGTGCAGAGGGAGAGGGGAATTTTGCACAAACCTTTAGACTCGGGGGTGAATGTCGTGGTCTCTGACTTTTCCACCAATGCCAGTAGGGAGTGATTATAGCCATCTTGCACCAGAGGGTGCAACTGAGCAACATCCAGACATTTTTCTCCCTTAGAATCTGCCCCGTCAAAGTTTTGCAGTAACTCGGGTACAGCGGACACTGTGGTTGTAGTTAAAAACAGACAAACGCTGAAGGAACTCGGCCGGTCTCACAGCGTCCATAGGAGGTAAAGATATATTACTGACGTTTCAGGCCTGAGCCCATCTTCAATGATGAAGGCTGGAGAGAGAGAAAGGAGTCCAGACCGAAAGGTGTTTAAAAAAATATTTTAATTCAAAGAAGCATTTCTGTTCTTTTGCTCACACCACGAGGAAGGGCTCACAGTAATACATCTTTACCTTCTGTGGAAGCTGAGTTCCTCTGGCAGTGAAGATAGGAGAATTTCCTCACTTTCCAACTCTGTGAATAATAAAAACTATACAAGGCTAAAGACTACACAATTATCAAACACATACATAGATTAGAGATGTATTCATTTAAACCAGCTAATCTTATCACCCCGAAAGAGCTAACTCAAGTCAATATCTTTGATTCTGCTGCCAAGAGAAAGAACATGGTAAAAAGCACTTGGATTCATGCTGGAGGGATTCAATACAAGTTAACATGATCACTCACCAACCAGCTAATGGAATATTGCCCTTTAAATTTTACAGTATTCCAAATACCTTTGAATGATCAACCAGGGACCATGAGATGAAAATAAAGAAACTTCTGGTAGGATAGGCCAGGCCAGGAATTGCAGTGAAACGGCAAGGCCCTGGAGGGATTTCTTAAAGTGGTATGAAAAAGGTTGAGAGCCACTGGTCTAAGGGGTTTGTACATTCTCCCCTGGCTGCCTGGGTTTCCTCCCATTTGCAAATCTGTAACAAGATGCAAAATGCTCGAAACATCCAGCAGGTCTGGCACTGTGACAGAAGCACATCTAAGCTGTTCAGGTTGAAGTTCAGACATCAACCCTGCTCCGTCCCTTCAAGCTGATGGCAGAATCTTTCAAATGGAACCATTCCTTATCCCCATCAGTTCCCCTTAATTATCACCATGGAGTCCTGTTCTCTTACCCTTTCTCCGCAACTGCACATCATCACACAAAAATGCTGGAGGAACTCAGCAGGTCACGAAACATCCATCACAAGTTCAAGATTCTTCGAAAATAGATGTAATATTACATAAAAGTGCATTTAGTCGGCCAAAAGGCAGACAAAGATTCACCATCAGCAGAAATTGCCCAGCGCCCCTTACAGTCAGAGAAAGAGAAGCAAAAGAGAGACACCCCACCCCGAGCCAATAAGTGTCTGCAAATTATGCTCCTGCAACCTCACTGATCAGTCCAAACCACCGGCAACCTGAGTTCCAGATCTGAACCTCCAACATAATCAGGTAGACCCTCCTATCTCTTGCATCCCGGTTCCAACATCTGGTACCTCTCCAGCAGCCTGCAGTCTGTGTGGGTTCCTTGCCTCGAGTCGCCACAGCCCGCAGTTTGCATTCTTGAGCAGTCATGGTCACTGTCCTATGGGTCGCCTTCTCCTCAAATGGGGGGGGAGGGGGTGATGGTCTCTCCGTTTTCTGGTGCCCTGCGCCATCTTTCTGCTTCCCTGGAGTCTGCAAAGCTACCATACTCAGGGACTGCCGCCACCTTGTATGTGAGAAGTAATATAATCAATATTATGGCCCTGAGCCTCATCTGGATGCTGCGAGACCGGCTGAGTTCATCTGGATGCTGCGAGACCGGCTGAGTTCCTCCAGCATTTTTTGTGTAATTACGACAATCACAGTGTCCGCAGACTTTATTTCACTGCAAATTATAATTGCCTTTTGAAGGCAATAATTTTTTTAAAAATGAGCAAACAGGCAAATAATGTAAAACAGTAACAGCTTCCAGAGGTGTATACAAAGTCCAAAACATTTCTCCCTGAGAATGATAGGAAATAAAGAAATAAAGAAATGGGAAAGATTATCATTAATTCTTTTCTATCGGTATTCATGGTAGAAGTAGAAGATGGTATCTATCATTCTTGAGCTATTTTTAATCATGGAGCTATAGAAAGCAAAGAATTTTAAACAGTCCCCAGAACCTAGAAAATGAGGTATTACACAAGCTTATGAGGTGTGTAAGACGTCAAGTGCTGAAGAGCTTGCTCTGAATGGGCAACTAAAGCGGCATCGTCTGCAAAGAGTAGTTCACGGACAAGTTTCTCTTGTGTCTTGGTGTGAGCTTGCAGGCGCCTCAGATTGAAGAGACTGCCATCCGTGCTGTACCGGATGTAAACAGCGTCTTCATTGTTGAGGTCTTTCATGGCTTGGTTCAGCATCATGCTGAAGAAGATTGAAAAGAGGGTTGGTGCAAGAACACAGCCTTGCTTCACGCCATTGTTAATGGAGAAGGGTTCAGAGAGCTCATTGCTGTATCTGACCCGACCTTGTTGGTTTTTGTGCAGTTGGATAATCATGTTGAGGAACTTTGGGGGGCATCCGATGCGCTCTAGTATTTGCCAAAGCCCTTTCCTGCTCACGGTGTCGAAGGCTTTGGTGAGGTCAACAAAGATGTAGAGTCCTTTGTTTTGTTCTCTGCACTTTTCTTGGAGCTTGACGTCCTGTTTTGCGGAAACTGCCAAAATGTTTGGCCTGGAAGTCAGCCTGAAGAAAACTGAGGTCCTCCATCAGCCAGCCCCCCCCACATCTCCATCGGGCACACAAAACTCAAAACGGTCAACCAGTTTACCTATCTCGGCTGCACCATTTCATCAGATGCAAGGATCGACAATGAGATAGACAAGAGACTCGCCAAGGCAAATAGCGGCTTTGGAAGACTACACAAAAGAGTCTGGAAAAACAACCAACTGAAAAACCTCACAAAGATAAGCATATACAGAGCCGTTGTCATACCCACACTCCTGTTCGGCTCCGAATCATGGGTCCTCTACCGGCATCACCTACGGCTCCTAGAACGCTTCCACCAGCATTGTCTCCGCTCCATCCTCAACATTCATTGGAGCGCTTTCATCCCTAACGTCGAAGTACTCGAGATGGCAGAGGTCGACAGCATCGAGTCCACGCTGCTGAAGATCCAGCTGCGCTGGGTGGGTCACGTCTTCAGAATGGAAGACCATCGCCTTCCCAAGATCGTGTTATATGGCGAGCTCTCCACTGGCCACCGTGACAGAGGTGCACCAAAGAAAAGGTACAAGGACTGCCTAAAGAAATCTCTTGGTGCCTGCCACATTGACCACCGCCAGTGGGCTGATATCACCTCAAACCATGCATCTTGGCGCCTCACAGTTTGGTGGGCAGCAACCTCCTTTGAAGAAGACCGCAGAGCCCACCTCACTGACAAAGGGCAAAGGAGGAAAAACCCAACACCCAACCCCAACCAACCAATTTTCCCCTGCAACCGCTGCAACCGTGTCTGCCTGTCCCACATCGGACTTGTCAGCCACAAACGAGCCTGCAGCTGACGTGGACATTTACCCCCTCCATAAATCTTCGTCCGCGAAGCCAAGCCAAAGAAGAGGTGTGTAGAAGCTGCAGAGATGTCGGCCGTGTTGGTTATCGCCTGGAACGTTTCCTGGGGTTCCAGATTTTGGAAAAGTGCAAGTGGGGATTTGCCATTCAGGAAAGGAGGGAGAAAACTCTAGGAATGTAGCCGCACCTCAGACATATACCTATGGCATAGAGATTGCTTAAGCTGGAATGTGAGTTTAGGGGGCCAGTTTGAAAACCACTGATCCAGATTGATGACTTGGGACTTAGCCAAATGTGGTGCAGATGCAAAGGTGATGTGGGCAAGTTGTGAGGTGGACACAAATAGCTGGCAAAGATTGGCAGATGGAGAAGAATGGAGGAAAATGTGAGGTGATCCACTTTGAAAAGAATAAAAACAAATGATTAATTAATGGAGCGAGACTGCAATGTTAAGGAGAATCTGAGAAGCCTGTACCTAAATCTACAGTACCCCATAATGTGTGTAATGGGTATTTGTTCTACACAAGTACAATGAATGGATGCACCAAACTACTTACCCGCTGGAGCCACACAACTCCGTAAGATACACCAACTGCAGTAAATTACCGACAGAAAATGAGATAATAAATCCCCACACGGGCCAACTAGTTCTTTAGGACAGCAAAGTCTGCGAAGCAGTTAGCACAATGCTTTTTCACTGTCAGCGATTGGGGTCAAATCTGGCGCTGTCCATAAGGAGTTTGCACGTTCTCCCTGTGTCTGGATGGGTTTTCCTGGGGGCTCGGTTTCCTCCATCTGTTTGAAACATACCAGGGTGGAGGTCATTGGTGTAATTGGGTGGTGTGGGCTGAAAGGACCTGTTACCGTGCTGTATGTATAAATTTCAATATAAAAAGCTAGATAGTGAAATCAAAAGGATTTACATTTCAACAGGCCGTTAATTGGTACAGCAAGTCATTAGGAATGCTAATGAGATATTGGTTTTCATTTTAAATGGTCAGGAGCATCAAAGTGGGGACGTTTCAATGCAACTTTATCGGGTGCTGAGATACTGCAAAGAGTTCTTGCTGACATCTTTATGAAAGGGTGTGTTTGCCAGTGCAGGAAAGGTTCATCTGGGTGCTTTCTGGGCTGAATACATCTGTGCAAAGTGAAGGGAGGGAAGTTCAGGAGACTCATCAAGTGCAAGTTATTTTTACATAGAGCCTCGAAAGCATTGCCAGGCCTGGTGGTGGAGGCTGGAACCATGAGAACTCTGAGACAGGCACTTGGACGAAAGAAAAATAGAGGGTTATGAGATAGGGAGTAAGGTATTTATTTGGTTGGAATATATAGGTCTGCACAACATTGAGGGCTGAAGGACCTGTACTGTAATGTTCTAATTCAGAGAATCGAGAGGTGATTTTATCAGAACATACTAAATTTTGAAGGCAATTAGCATGCTGAGTGAACAAATCCTCTTGCATCTGAAACCAGGAGCTGTTACTTTGGGATGACCTCACTTCAGAATGAGAGGAGTTATAAATAGTGGACTTTTCCCCACACAAGGAGTTGTGGGGTAGAATCATTATATAGGCATTTAAAATGTATGTACGGGAGAGTGTCGTCAAGAAAGGGGGAACAGGCATGAGGGTTGCTCCCTCTTCTCGTGTTTGATTCCATTTCCACAACCCTCTAAAGCAGTGGTCCAAATCGGGTTTTTTTTTCCTGGAATTAAGGAGCTGTGCAAGCCCATTCTCATCCCACCACCAGACACATCTTCCCCTCTCCGCCTTGCGTAGGGATGACTCCCTCGTCCACTCATCCCTTCCAGAAACCGACCCCTGCCACTGAAGGAAGTGCCAATCTTGAGCCCACACCTCCTCCCTCACTGTCATTCGGGGGCCCAAACAGACCCTCCAAATGAGGTCGCACTTCACTTGTGAATCTGCAGGAGTGGTCCTTCTGCATTCGGTGCTCCCATTGTGGTCTCTACGTCAGAGAGACTGGAGTCAGACTGGAAGATCGCTTTGCCAACCACCTTCCCTCTGTCCGCATCAATGACAGGGATCTCCCAGTGACCAATGATTTCTGTTTTGTACCCCACTTCCACGCTGACGTGACATGTCTGTGTGTGGCCTCACTCAAGGCCATCTATAAATTTGGAGAAACTAACCCTAATTTTCCATCTGGATTTTCTCCAACTGGATGGTATTAACATAGACTTCTCCGGTTTCTGCTAGCCCATTCCCCATTCTCCCTCCCCTCCCCATCCCTCTGTCTCCTTTCCTCCAGCTCTCCATTTACAGAGCCATGCCCCTCCCTCTCTCATCCACCTCCTGCCTGTGGGACCACGCTCCTCCCTATCAACACTTTGTTCAGGCGCCTGCCTACATTTTGCTCACCTCGTTTCAAGCCCGAAACGTTGGCTACATATCTTTATTTTTTCTAGTCAAAGTACAGTTTCTCCAGGTTTGTTTTTTTGTTTCGATTACGGTGTCTGCAGACATTCTGATAAAGACCAGAGCGAAAGCTACATGGAGGGTACATTGCAGTGGTTCTCATTTCCATTTCCATCCCACTTGAAGTAATCCCTATGCCATAAGTACACTATGATTAGTAAGTGATTGCAGAAGTGGAAAGAAAAAGTTTGAAAAGCCAGGAAGTGAGATGAGGAAATACTATATACTCTCATCCGTGGAATATGAAGTGTTCACCAAAACCTCTTGTGTAGATTGATGAGAAGGGGCAGGCCCTTCAGCCCACAATTTGCACTGAGTATGATGTCCAAAATAAACTAACACTCTGCCACCTGCACATGATCCATAACCTTGCCTATCTAGAAGCCCCCTAAACACTGTTATTGTATTCAACAGTACCCTCATACTCCAAGGGAAAAATTTTGTATGCTCAGCTCAATAGATGGCAAAGCAATTCTGATCAAATCTCTCCCAAAGATGCAGTTCAAAGCTGTATGCAATACTCCAAGTGTGGTCTTACCAGCACCCTATAAAACTGCATTAAAACTTCCCTCTTTGATACTCCAGACCATTGACGACAAAGACCAGAATCTCATTGGCATTCCTAATTAGTTGCTGTGGCAGATGCAAGGGGAGGATGGAGGATGAATGCACAAATTGGAATATTGTTACAACAGTGGGAATGAGGATCAAAGAGATTGATACTAAAAACCAGCACAATGTTACTTACGTTCCTTCATTACTGGTCTCTGTACCATGAGGTCCTTCCTGGAAACCCTCCAGACATAATTTAACCTCTCTTCAGTCTTCATTGTTTAAAACAAAACAACTGCAATCTTCCCTCATAACTAAAATTCTCCAACCTTGGCAACAACCTCGTTAAGCATATTCACATCCTCTATGCAGAATCACATACTGTAACTCACCTGTTTCCTTCATCCTTGCTTCTCTCACTCTGTGATCGCTCCACCTGGCTAGATTTTCTCTTGACATGTTCCTCTTCTGCATTGAATATCCATTCAGGTCAATGGTCCTCACTGCAATCAAAAGAGACCTTGTCATATGGCTGATTGTGGGAACTTACCGTGCACACCATTTCCTACCTTGAAAGCTGAGAAGAGCTCAGCGATGATTTGTGAATAAGGCTGAAGAATTGCCTCTCAGCCATTACATCATGGCACCAGAGACCCGGGTTCAATCCTGACCTCCGGTGCTGTCTGCGCAGAGTTTGCATGCTCTCCCTGTGGCTGCTTGGGTTTCCTCCCACATTCCAAAAGCCCATTAGTTGGTAGGTTAATCGACCACTGCGTGGCCCCTGGTGTGAGTGGACAAAGGGGAGGAGAGAAGGAAGAGGGCAAGGGAGAGGCAGGGAAGGGAAGGAGGGCACAGATGGGGGAAAGGATGGAATATAGGATAGGGAAAATAAATGGTAGAATAAAGGGGATTACCATAGAATCCATGTAATTGAGCCATTTATGGACTCAGTGGCTGAAGGGTCTGTTTCCATGTTGTATCTCTCAGTGACTCAAGATCTTCTTTCATTGGTCTATAAAGGAAATCACACATTAACGCATTAAAAATAAATTTCTTAAAAAAAAAAGGGTCAGATAGTGATCAAGTTTGATCCAGAGTAAACGTCTCACCGCAGTGTGCCATTCAACATTCCCAGTTCAAATTACATGTATTGTTAGAACATAATGTTTATGTTGTGCCAACCAGTATATACCTACCAAAAAGAAATAATTCTAAACCCTCCCTACCCCATAATTCCATCCATGTGCCTCTTTGACATGTCCCCAACATTCCAGCCTCCACCACCACCCCTGGCAATGCATTCCAGGCACCCACGACCCTCTGAGTATAAAAACATACCCCTGACGTCTCCCCTAAACTTCCCTCCCTTCACTTTGTACAATCGTCCTCTGGTGTTTGCTACTCCCACCCTGGGAAAAAGGAACTGGCTGTCCACCCTATCTATGCTCTAGACCCAATTGTTACTGAAATATTTTGCTTGAAAGAGCCCATTTCCTTTGGAGTTCTGAAACCGTACACATAACGAGTTAATGAGGGACGATTAAAACAGTGGTTTTCAAACTTTTTCTTTCCACTCCCCTCTTTTACTAATCACAGAGCACCTATGGCCTAGGGAATACTTAGTGGAATGTGAGTGGAAAGAAAATGGTTGAGAATCACTGATCGAAACAGTATTAAAACATCAGAGATTGTAATGCCTAGACCTACATAAGGTCCCCCTTATCGTTCCAAACTCCAATGAGTACAGTCCACTCACAAACATTTATTTGCTCTCCTTATTCACTGTCTTCTGCAGTCTCAACTTTCCATTTTGCACAGCTGGTATCTTTGATGGTCCTGCACCCTTAGGCACTAAAACATATTCCCATGCAGCTGTGGAGCAGAGTACTAATGGATGTGGTAGCCACACACGGACAGCCATTTGCTCCCCACCTGGCAGGGGAGGTGGGTTTGGGGTCAGAGCCAAGAAAATCCAAAGCGAGCGAGGCACGAAACCTCGAGGGAGAGAGGGAGGATGAGAAATGACGAGCACGTCAGCAACATCCCTCTGCGATGTTCGAGGGCAATCACTCGCACGGTGCAGAGATGGGTACCGGCTGGGTCACACTGCCTGAAGGTGATGGCCAGCAAGGAACAGCAGCGGTGCCTGTGACTCATTCAGTCTTCTTGTCTCCTCTTCCTCGTTCACACTGCATTGCCCCAAGGTCCGCATTCCTTGGGCTCCAATAGGTAAGGACTGAAAAGCTCGCGTCAGCTTTCTTCTCCCTTCTGTTTCATGCTCATAATCTTTGGCATAGGAGGAGGCCATTTGGCCACTTCAATCCATTCTATCCATTCCATTCCCCAACTTACCTCCCTTAAATTTAGACATACAGCTCAGTAACAGGCCCCTCCTGCCCACGAGTCCGTGCTACCCAAACACCATAGGTAACCCATGAGCCTGGAACATTTTCAAGGGTGGGAGAAAACCCATGTAGACACGGGGAGAACGTACAAACTCCTTACAGACAGCACAGGATTCGAACCCGGGTCACTGATGCTACAATAGTGTTGCGCTAACTGCTACGCAAGCAGCGCTGCTCATCGACCCCCCCCCCCACCCCAGATTGTATTATCTTCACTTCCAATGAGTTTAAGCCAAGAGCTGCCAAAAGCTCCTCATATAACCATATAACAATTACAGTACGGAAACAGGCCATATCGGCCCTTCTAGTTCGCACTGATTTACATGAAATTCCAACTAGTTCCACCTACCAACTCCCTGTCCATAACATTCTAACCCCCTCATATCCATGTACTCATCTAACCTCCTCTTAAATGACAGAAATGACCCTGCCGCAACTACCTCTTCCGGAAGGTCATTCCACTCAGCCACCATTCTCTGAGTGAAGAAGCATCCTCTTATATTACTCCTAAAATTTTGCCCCCTAACCCTTAGCCTATAACCCCTTGTTCCAATCTCCCCTACCCTCAGGGGAAAGAACCTATTCACATCTACTCCCTTCATAATTTTAAATACCTCTACCAAATCTCCTCTCAACCTTCTACACTCCAATGAATAAACTCCCAGTCTACTCAATCTTTCTCATTATTCTAGATAATTCTTTCATTCCTGGAATCATCCTGGTGAACCACCTCTGAATTTTCTCCCCTTGCCCATCTTCCCATCCTGCCTTGCTCCTTTCTCCAACCAGCCCCATCCAACACTGAAAGTAGGCTTGCAGTTTCTGAGACAAAGAGCACTGTGATTAAGCATGTTTTGGGTAGCAGTCGACATTTCTCAGAACAACCAATGATACAAAACCTGTTTTACATAAACAGCCCAATGTCTGCTTCGGGTACAAAGTTCCAAGTTAATTAATGATAGAGCCATACTCGGGCACAGAGCGGTACAGGAACAGGCTCTTCAACCTGCAAGTCTGTGTCAAACATGATGTGCAAATCAAAATAAAATTATGCTGCTTGCACCTGATAAGATATCCCTCCATCCCCTACATCTTTATGTGTCAGTCTAAAAACCTACTATTCAAAGTTAACATTTCTTCACAGAGTACATACATGACATCACATACAACCCTGAGATTCTTTTTCCTGTGGGTGAGGCAGAATTACCACTTAATGCAAAAAAATCCCGAAAACATACAATGGAAACAAATATAGAAACGTTAACAAATTATGCAATACAGAGAGAAAAAAAAAAATCAATAAAGTGCAAAAGTAAGAGTCCTTAGATGAGTCTCTGATTGAGTTTGTCGGTGTGGAGTCTGATGGTGGAGAGGTAGCCACTGTTCCTGAACCTGGTGGTGTGAATTTTGTGGCACTTATACCGCTGGCAGCAGCGAGAACAGAGCATGTGCTGGGTGGTGTAGATGTTCTCAATAGTGGGGAGGGTTTTGCCTGTGATGTGTCAGCTTTCCGCTCAGGGGCATTGGTGTCTCCATACCAGACCATGATGCAGCCAATCAGCAAACTTTCCACTGCACATCAGGAGAAATTTGCCAGGGCTTCCAATGTCTTACCAAATCTTCACAAACTATGCTATCTGCTTCCACCATTACACTTGCCAGCACTTTTCTGGCACCCATCAATATCCGTCTCAAATATTTTGGCTCCAAACAATTTCCATTCCCTACATCTCAATCCTGGGATAAATGATTTCAGTGTGGACACATCTCAGTTGAGAAACCATCTCATCGTTGAGAAGCTCTGTGTTGCTGGGTGAAGTGTGGCAATCAAGACTGCTGGTATTTCACAGAGAGTGGTTGAAATTTGGAACCTGCTGCTGGAAGAGGTGACAATCTCCAATGTAGTGAAAAAATGGTGGCACTGGTGCTAGGGTGGACCTGTGTAGAGCAGGAACACAGTACTCCCCAATAGTGTTCCACTACCCAGTCCAACTACTGACAGCTCCACATGGGCTTGAAATGGCCTGTTAAACCCTGCGACCGCAGGGTCTGGGCCCATACAGCGATACCTGTGTTCGGCACTGGTATTGAGGGGTTGCTGAGGACTGGCACAGAGCATCAGAAAACAGGGGGAAACACCACTGCCCTTTGAGAAGCAACAGCAGTGGAGACGGTGACCATGGCGGCGGACCAGTGAGGGGCTCTGCGGCTGAAGAACGCATGGGCTGTTGGCGGCTCAAGGTGAGGAACCCACACAGGCTGCATGCAGCCGTGGTCAAAGGGCTTGCACCAGGCTGTGGACTGCTGGAGACAGGCTTGAGACTGCTGGAGGGGGTATCAAGCATCAGAACCGGGATGCGAGAGGGTGCCGAGGGTTGGAACTGTAGGTGTGTGTGGCTGCAGAAGCGCTGGAGGCGGATTCAGTGACTCTCGGAGAACTCACTTGCTTCTCTTTCTCCGACTGTAAGGGGAGCCCAGCAATTTCTGCTGATTGCAGACCCATCTAACACTTTCGGGAAAGGAAATAATAATAGACTCCAACATCCCACTCAAGGGTTAACACAGACACTGTGAAAGATTGCAAAACAGATCAAGATGCAACTGGAGATACCTTATATTCAAGGAGATTACACCAATTTATGATGAAAACTATTTGTTGGATTTAACAGCCTGTTGCTAATGGATCTATGAATCACCTATTAATATCGTGCTTCAGTAACTTTCCCACCCAAACCCAGCCTGGTCTCTGGCCCAAGGAATAACTGAGTGTTTTTTTCAAAGCAGCAGTCTCATTTCCTGTGTGCCGATCCCACCGCATCGTGGCTAGATTGTGTCAAAACCTGGATCATTTTGGTTTTTAAAGAGGCCAGGTCTGGGTTCCCCTCGGAGCTGATGGAATCGCGGAAATACTCTACACGCTTTGTCTGTGGTAGGGATTGCACAGACCATCTTGGCAGCCCTGGGATCATTAATAGTGAGTCAGCTCACAGGGGCAGTGTGCTCCGACCAGGGTGCTCCGACATGGTAGAGGACTGAAAAAGAGGAAGCTCTTCTGAAAATGGGAGAGTAAAACTGTCATGTCTTTGGAAACCAGAAATCGAATCGGAATTGGCAGAACAGAAATTAAAATCCAATGCCCAACCATTTCAATTCTGTGCACCTCTTCCACACTAACATGTCTGACCATGGCCTCCTGTACTGTCAAACCAAGAACACCCATAAACTGGAGGAGCAACACTTACTTTGCTATCCCACGCCTTTGCTAGCCCACTCCTTCCCCCATCTCCATGTCTCCTTTCCTCCAGCTTTCCACTCCTTTCAGTGCCATCCTGCCTCCCCCTGTTTGCTGCTGCGCCCTCCCTCCCTTATCCACCTATCACCTCCTCCCTGTGGGCCTCCCCCTGCCCCTCACTCCAACATTTAGTTCGGACGCCTGCCTACATTTTGTTTACACCTTGATGAAGAGCTCAGGTGCAAAATGTTGGTTAGGTTTCTTTACCTTTGCTACATAAAGGACACTGGTTGACCTGCTGAGTTTCTCCAGCATCATGTTTTTACTTCAGCCGTGGGGTCTGCAGACTTTCATGTCTTACTTCAGCAGAAGAGAAGGCTGGTTGCAATATCCAATCATTTTATTGGATGGTTGTGTTGATGGTAAACTGTGGCACAGCTGGTAAAGCCATTTTTTGCCTCACAACTCCAAAGTGCCTGGTTCAACCCTGACCTCCAAAAGCTGTCTTTGTAGAGCTCACAGACTGTCTTGTGACTGTGTGGGGTATCTCCTCACCCCCTCCCCGGGGGCTCTGGTTTCCTCCCACACCCCAAAGATGGCAGATGGGCAGTGAGTTAATTAGGGGGTTGGAACATGTAACACACTAATGAGGGACAGAAACTGAGGGGAGTCAATGTGAATGCTGGGGGGAATAAACTGGGGTTAGAGTAGGAATTGATGGTCAGCACTGTTTGGGTGGGCCAAAGGGCCTGTTTCCATGCTGTTCCCTGCTCTGCTTTGGACACTCCCGTGGGGGTAATTATATCCAAAGGTAAAGATGGAACCTGACTATAAAATATCACAGGATGACATGGTTGGCATTGTGTTTAGGGCAGTGACTTTACAGCACCAGTGATCAGGAGTGGGGTTTAAGTCCCACACTGTCAGTGTGGGTTTTCCTTGGGGGCTCCAGTTTCCTCCCACTGTTCGAAACGTACAGGAGATGTAGGTTAATGGGGTGTCAATTGGGAGGCACTAACTTATGGGCCAAATTTAAACTGAGAATCATACCTCTGACCACAATGCACAAGGGATTCGACCAAAGCCTCAGGGTTAAAACGTTTGCAGACACGGTGATGGAAGTAAAAACACACTCCTGAAGAAATTCTGCGGGTCAAATGGTGGACTTTATATAGCAAAAAAAGATTCATAACCAACGTTTCGGATTGAACCCTTCACCATAGTGTGAACAAAATGTCGGCAGATGCCCGAACATAATGGTGTGGCGGTGAGGGGCAGGAGGGAGGGGCACAGTCCCACAGGCAGGAGGTAATAGGTTGATAAGGGAGAGAGGACACAACAGCAAATGGGGGGGGGGGGGGGGGGGGAATGGCTCTATGATTGGAGAGGGAAGGATGTAGAGGGAATAGAGAAGAGTGGGAGAATGGTGAGTTGTCTAGCAGACACCGGAGAAGTTGATGTTAATCAAAGTCAAAATCTGTGGGAGCAGGTCCCAGACATTTACAAGCTGCACTGCAATGGCACACCAAAACCAGAGGATGTAGGCAGATGGTGTGTGGTAACACCACCGTTCACAGCTTCCTCTCCAAGTCACACATTATCCTGACTTGGAAGTAGATCTCCGTTTCTCAGTCGTCACTAGAATCCCCCTGCATCCCTTAACAATAAAGAAAAGTTCAGATTTGTTGTCAGAGTACATGGGACATTGCAAACAACCCTGAGATTCTTTTTCCTGCGGGCCAGGTAGAATTTCTACTTAATGGTAATGGAAAAATGATCTCAGGAAAAGGTGTACAAAAGAGAGAATTTTAAACCAAGAAAGAAATGCAAACACACTGTGCAATACAGAAAAGGTATATTCAATAATAAATAATTTGCAAAGAGTCTTTAAATGATTAGTTGTTCAGGAGTCTGATAGTAGCAATAATATCCTGCAATGCAAGTCCAATCAGGGGTAGCAGCAAACACATCAGTGACAGCCACAGCCTACACCTCCTGATCTCGGTAACACTGATGACCTCTTGGCATCTGCCATTGACCTGCTCTCGCACCGCCTCCCTCCATACGTGGGGAGGTCAAGTCATTGGCACCAAGTTACACCTCAACCTTGTAAAGCCTCCAGCCCAAACGATCCACCCTGAGGCCACCAGTCCACTTTGTGTCATTTGGATCCCTGGGGGGGGGGGGGGGATGCAGCACATTTAACCCCTGGTATCTGGCACCTATGGGAATGGGTGGATGTCGGATAAATGAATTTTCCAGTTGCTTGAGATTGCGTGTTGCATGATTGGCGAATTAACGATGAGGTGTGCCCATTTTGAACTCCATATTTTATACCAATTTATTTTGCCGGTTGCTTGAGATTGCTGGTTGCTTGAATTCTGCATAATAAGAGCTTTACCGAAAAGCCTTGTTATCTTTTCATCTCTTAACAATTTTTCTTAATGTCATCAGTAGGAATACAGAAGAAAACAAAACTGAGTCCTAAAGGCAGGGGGGATGGGGGGGATAGCCAAAGGGTTGAGAATGGCTGATCTACTGCAGGTATAGGCCCTTCAGCCCATTGTTGTGCCTACCTAATAACCAACAACTGCCTAGAATTTCCCTCCCGAATAACCCTCCAGAATCAGAATTAATTGTCATGAACAAGTCACAAAATTCGGTGTTTGCTGCAGCGTCAGAGTGTAAACATTTATATAAACCACTTTTACAACAATAAATAAAATAAACATAACAGTGCACAAAAAGTGTGGCCGTGTCTGTGGTTCATTGATTATTCAGGAATCTGATGGCGGAGGGGAAGAAGCTGTCCTTGTGCCACTGAGTGGTTGTCTTTAGGCTCCTGTACCTCTTTTCTGATGGTAACAGAGTGAAGAGGGCCTGGCCTGGGTGGTGGGGGTCTTTGAGGATAGAAGCTGCTTTCTTAAGACACTGACTCATGTGGATGTCCTCAATGAAATGAAGTCTGGTGCCTGTGATGTTGCAGGCTGAGTTAACAACCCTTTGGAGTTTATTCTTGTCCTGAGAGTTGGTGCCTCCGTACCAGTCAATGATGCAACCAGCCAGAAAGCTCTCCACAGTACACCTGGAGAAGGTTTTGACAATCTTTGGTGACATACCATATCTCCTCAAACACCTCACAAAGAATAGTCGCTGTGAGCGTTCTTCGTGATTGCATCCATTTTCCTCAGTTCCTTGCACCTACTTAGTAGTCTCTTAAAAGATTCTGTGGTCCCTGCCTCCACCACCATGGCCACAGTGCATTCCATGCACCTACCACTCTGTGGGAAAAATGACGCCCCCCTGTACTTAATCCCAAGCACCTTAATATTAGGCCCCCTCATGGTACACATTTCATCCCCAGGAGAAAGCCTCAGTTTGTCCACAGGTTCAATGCCTCTTGTTATCTTATACACCTCTATCAGGTCCTCCGTCGCTCCAAGGAGAAAAGACCATCTTTTTTTTTTTTTTTTTTTTTTTTTCACACCATAAATCACATTAGCCATGATATACACTATTTCTTTTTCACACATATACAGTGACTTTTTCTCCCCCCCCCCCTTTCCTCTCAAACCACCCCCCCACCCCCCCCCTCTCATCCATTTTAGGTATACAATCTAGGTTGCATTAAGCCAGTCAGACAATGTTGTCATTCAACAAAATTACACCAGAAATTCTACTGAGTCCATTCTGAGAAAAGACCATCCTCACAGGGAATGCTCTCCAGTTCTGGGAGAAACAGCCCAATAAGGACTAGCAGCCCAGTCCGCGTTCCGTAAGGCAGGGGAGGACCATGTTCCCCTGTAAGGTAGGGTAGGACCGTGTTCCTGAAGGGGTTAACTCACAGGAAGATGCAAGTGGTTTAGGGAAAGGAGTCTTTCCATTGACAGAAGCTACTGGAAGGAAAAGAGCAGACACACAAGACAGGCAGGATTTACGCAGGTTGAATGACACACAGGATCACTCTTCCAGATAGTCCCTGCCCTGTGACCCCCTTCTTCAGTAGATAAATTAAACATGAACTGCCTCTGACCTACTTATTACAAAACACATTTCAGTGTGTCACTCTTTCAAGGCTAAAAATCAGGTTCAATCGCAGTAGGTATGCCGGTTTCAAGCATCTGCAGATCAACTTGTGTGTTAACCCTTGACTTTCTCAACTATGAATTTACATCGGTTGGGATTCCAGAGCCTTCCCTGGGAGTGTGCGATAGGGCAACGTGCTGTGAGCTTTTACGCTACATCTCATCCATGCTGACCCTGCTCTGGAGATCCTCGAGGGGGTTTCTTTTCCAAAGGGAAAAGCCTTTTTGGGAAATCCGGCGAGTCAAGCAAGGTGCAATAGCAAATGAGTATCTGACCCTGACTCGGAAGGGAGGGTGGACTATAGAACAATACAGCATTGAGGCAGGTCCTTCAGCCCTTCTATTCCATGCTGAACTATTATTTTCCTTAGTCCCATTGCCCTGCAACCTGTCCATAGCCCTCTATACCCCTCCCAAATACCTGTCCAAATTCCTCATAAATGTTAAAATTGAGACCCCATTCACCACTTCAGCTGGCAGCTTGTTCCACACTCCCATCACTCTGTGTGTGAGGAAGTTCCCCATCACACTCCCCCAAACCTTTCCCCTTTCACTCTTAATCAATGTCCTCTGGCTTGTATCTCACTAACCCTCAGTGGAAAAAGCCCATCTACATTTACTGTCTAGACCTTTAAATATCATGATCAAATCTCCGCTCATTCTTCTATGCTCCAGGGAATAAAGTCCTAACCTGTTTAACCTTTCCCGGAAAGTCAGTTCCTGAAGTCCAGGCAACATCCTAGTTTAATCTTATTTGCACTCTTTCAATATTAATGATGGTTTTTTTTTTTTTTTTTTAAATTTTTTTATTTTTCACACCATAAATCACATTAGCCATGATATACACTATTTCTTTTCACACATATACAGTGACTTTTTCTCCCCCTCCCCCTTTCCTCCCAAACCACCCCCCCACCCCCCCCTCTCATCCATTTTAGGTATACAATCTAGGTTGCATTAATCCAGTCAGACAATGTTGTCATTCAACAAAATTACACCAGAAATTCTACTGAGTCCATTCTTTTCTTTCCTTCTCCTTCTATCAACTTAGGTAATGTTTGTCCCCGGTAGGTTTTCGCTATTGTATTTAATGTAAGGCTCCTATACTTGTTCGAATATTTCAATATTATTTCTTAACCAATATGTTATTTTTTTTCTAATGGAATACATTTATTCATTTAAATTTGGTAGTTTCTTCCTTTTAATTTGGTTATGTATTCCATTAATATTTAAAGACATATAGTTCAGCGTAGCCCTTTTATATTTTGTTTATCTTCTCTTTCCGTTTTTCCATCATTACCTTTCCTCCTTTTCCATTTCTGTTTTCTTATTTTCAACTCTTCATAAGACAACATTCCTACAACATCTAACATTTTCCTTATTCTCCTATTTCTATCTTATTTATCCCCAATCTCCCCTTCACCTCCTGAGTTGTCCTTTATCCCTTGTCGGACAACCACATCTCCCCTCTCCATTTGGATTTGCGAATCCACTCGCAAGCGTCAACTGATTGTGCAGTGACCGCTATTGCCCCCCACCCCGCCTCCCCCAGAAAAGATTTCACTTTTCATATGTCACAAAGGTCCCTCTTTTAATTCCCTCCTTATTCTCTCTATTCCATTACCTTCCCTTATTAATTCTTGTCTATACTATCTATATTTTCCTCTAAGTACAGATACATTCATGTATGCTCATTGTCTCTATTCACTCTTATACCTCTTTACCTGCATACATATCAATCGTGATCATTTTTACTCTCATTACCCGTCTTCATCCCTCAGTCTATTTTTGTCTTTACCCACATACATATCAGTCGTGATCATTTTAACTCTCATTACCCGTCTTCCTCCCTCAGTCTATTTTTGTAATTGTTCTGCAAATTTTCGTGCTTCTTCTGGATCCGAGAATAGTCTGTTTTGCTGTCCTGGAATAAATATTTTCAATACCGCTGGATGCTTTAGTATAAATTTATACCCTTTCTTCCATAAAATCGCCTTTGCTGTATTGAACTCTTTTCTCTTCTTTAGGAGTTCAAAACTTATATCTGGATAAATGAAGATTTTTTGCCCTTTATACTCCAGTGGTTTGTTGCCCTCTTTTACTTTTTCCATTGTCTTCTCCAGTACCTTTTCTCTTGTAGTATATCTTAGGAATTTTACTACAATAGATCTTGGTTTTTGTTGTGGTTGTGGTTTAGAGGCCAATACTCTATGTGCCCTTTCTATTTCCATTTCATGCTGTAGTTCTGGACATCCTAGGGTCTTAGGGATCCACTCTTTTATAAACTCCCTCATATTCTTGCCTTCTTCATCTTCCTTAAGGCCCACTATCTTTATGTTATTTCTTCTGTTATGGTTTTCCATTGTATCTATTTTTTGAGCTAGTAGTTCTTGTGTCTCTTTAGTTTTTTTATTAGATTTCTCCAATTTCTTTTTTAAGTCTTCTACCTCCATTTCTGCTGCTACTGCCCGCTCTTCCATCTTGTCCATTTTTTTTCCCATTTCTGTTAAGGTCATCTCCATTTTAATTATTTTCTCCTCTGTGTTGTTTATTCTTTTTCTTAAATCCTTAAATTCCTGTGTTTGCCATTCTTTAAATGATTCCATGTATCCTCTAATAAGAGCAAGTATATCCTTTACCTTGCCTCTCTTTTCTTCTTCTATTTCACCATACTCTTCCTCTTCTTCTTCCTCTGGGTTGACCATCTGTTGTTTCTTTGTTGCCCTTTCCTCCTCTTCTATCTTGTTTCTATTGTCTTCTGTGGTCTCTTCTTGCTGCAGGTGTTCTGCAGCTGTCGTTGCCGGCTGTGGAGATCGACTCCCCAGCTGGTCCCCCCTCCCGTTGGTGTGTTTTTTGTCATTCGCATCGCGCATGCGCGAAACTTCGCGCATGCGCGGTTGCGCACTTTTGTTCGGCTCTGCGAGCCATTTTTGTAGTCCATTATTTACCGACCTGAGGGAGCGGGTTTCTCTCTCCGCAGCGGGCCTCTTCGGACAGGTAAGGCCTTCACCTTTTTCCTCCTTTGTCTTCTCTTCCTCTCTTCTTACCGTTGCTTTCGACTTTTCTTTTTTTGTCGCCATCTTCTTTCCACCTTTATACTCACTTTTCTGTAACTTTTATTTCTGTGCCTTTGTGTTTTCTCTTGTTTTTCCCGACTTTTCTGGAGAGGGCTGGAGTTCACCGTCCGGCCACTACTCCATCACGTGACTCCTCCTATATTAATGATGGTTTTCCATGGTCAGGTGACCAAAACTGCACACAATACTCCAAATTTGGCCTCACCAATGTCTTGTACAATTTTAAAATAACATCCCAACTCCTTTACTAATACTTTTATTTATGAAGTCCAATATGCCAAAAGCTCACTTTACAACCCTTTCTACCTGTGACACCACTTTCAGGGAATTATGTATCTGTATTCCCAGATCCCTCTGTTCTACCACTCTCTTCAGTGCCCCACCATTTATCATGCATGTCCCACCTTGGTTTGTCCTTCCAAAATGGAACACCTCACACATGTCTGCATTAGATTCCATCTGCTAATTTTCAGCCCATATTCCCAGCTGGTCCAGATGCCTCTACAAGCTTTGAAAGCCTTCCTTGCTGTCCACAACACCTCCAATCTTAGTGTCATCTGCAGATTTGCTGATCTAATTTACCATTTTATCATCGAGATCATTAATATAGATGACAAACAACAATAGTCCCAGCTCTGATCCCTGAGGCATCACTCCTAGTCATAGGCCTCCAGTCAAAGAAACAATCATCCACGACCACTATGGAATTTTCTGCCCATTGAAGCAGCGGAGTGGACCTCAGTAAATATATTTAAGACAAGGTTGGATAGATTTTTACATAGTGGGAGAATTAAGGGATATGGGGTAAAGGCAGATGATTGGAGATGAGTCCATCATCAGATCATGTTGAATGGCAGAGCAGACTCGATGGGCCGATGGCCGACTCCTGCTCCTATTTCTGATGTTCTTATGATACTAAATGAGCATCCAAGCCTGACTAGGAGGGAAGGAATCAAACTGTTTTTTTTTGTCAAGTGTAGCAAGATGCAGTGAAAAGCTTTATTTTACACATTATCCAGACAAGTCAGCTCTTGCTTAAGTACGACTTTAAACAAGAAAATCTGTACACAGAAAAAAGCTAGGGAAACTCAGCAAGTCACACAGTGCCCATAGGGCTTGAAAGGGCATCAATGTTTCAGGCAAGAACCCTGCGTTGGGAATGTAACAAAATAGGTAGATGCCCAAATAAAAACGTGGGTGTGGGGCAGGAGAGGTGGGAAGGAAGAGAAAGGGGATGGATTACAGGCCAATAGGTGGATACAGGTGGAAGGGAAGAAGGGATTGGAGGAGTGGGCAAAGGGCCAAGGTGGCTCGAGAAAAACTGGCTTGCCTGCAGAAAGCAGAGTGTAGTAGCATGGACCCTAATCTACCTGGAGGTCAGTCACTTGTGGAGTTCTGCAGGGGTTTGCTCTGGGACCCTTGGTCTTTTTCTTTTTTATAAATTACCTGGACAAAGAAGTGGAAGGATGGGTTAGTAAGTTTGCAGAGGGTGGGTGTTGTGGATAGTGTAGAAGGTTGTCATAGATTACAAGATATACACAGGATGCAGAGTTGGGTGGAGAAGTGGTAGATGGACTTCAATTCCTACAAGTCTGAAGTGATGCATTTTGGAAGGTCAAACTTAAAGATGTTTAATGGCAGGATTCTTAACAGTGTGCAAGAACAGAGGGACTTGAAGTCCAAATCCATAGATCTCTTAAGAGTGCCATGGAGGTTGACAAGGCAGTTAAGAAGGGTTATGGTATGCTGGCTTCATTAGACAGGGGATTGAGTTCAAAAGCCATGAGGTAAAGTTTCAGCTCTATAAAACTATGGTTAGACGACACTTGGAATATTTTTACACACAGAGAGCAGTGGGTGCTTGAAATGCATTGCCAAGGAGTGGTGGTAGAGTCTGGCATAATAGGAACATTAAAAAAACCAGACAGGCACGTGAATGCAAGAAAAATAGCTGGGCAAGGTTTGGATTGTTGAGTAGGTTCAGGTAGGTTGGCACAACATCGTGGGCCGAAGGGCCTGTACTATTCTGTAATGTTCTACATTCTAACCCATTACTGCTGTTTGACTCTCTTTTGCTTCTCTTTCTCCAATTAGGGGCGCTGGGCAACGCTCACAACAACCTTTTGATTGCCCAATGGCTGGCACCAATTAAAACATATCATGTATATTACATTTTTAATATTTTAATTACATGACAAGCAAAGGAACCTTCGTGGCTATCACCTCATCAGGGCTTCCTGATCTGAGAAACTATCGCTTCACATTCCCTCAGGAATCCATTCCCTCATTGTCAGGAATGATCTGATCCCCAGCTTTGATTCCCAAGAATGATTGCTACTTCTGGTGTTGGCCAACAGCTTAGACCACACAGGGGCATAGTTGAGCCTTCTCTTAGGTGAAGGCATGCTTCGCAAATATTATTGAATGGCTACCCACATAGATTATGAATGCACTCCATGGGGTGACTCTGCCACTCACCCAGAGCAATCACACAGTAAGCACAACGCAGACGTTGCTTCTCAGTGCCCCTGCCACCCGACTGTCGATGAATCACAAGTGGGAGGGCTTGCTGTGCGTACTGATTGAAGACTCCAAAGGCTTTGTTTGATTAAGAGGGAGAAATGCCAGCAGGCACTGTCTCCTGTTTACTCTCCATGACCCCACTGCTTAAACAGCCAAGGAAGGGGTGCACAGTGATGTCCCAAAGTACCCCACCTGCACTTATAGTTTAATTTCAAAAGCCACGAGATGATCCTTCTAGATGATCCTTCTCTGCAGCATTAAGGAATGCAGGAGCTCAGGGGCGAGGAGTTGATTCTCTCCTTTCTTTGCCTTACAAACAGACAAGGAGCAGAAAGCATTTCAGTGTGTGTGAATTTCCTGTTTGCCAATTAACCTCCTGTCACCACCAGCCAATCCAATCCCAGGGGAGTAGGTTAGTAAAATATCTTCAAAGTTTCCCCCTTACTCCAAGAACCACCACAATTGTCAGGCTTTGAATTCGACATCCCAGCAGGCGGCACGGTTGGCGTAATGGTTAAAGCAATGCCATTACAGCGCCAGTAGTCAGGTCTGGATTTCAAATCCCACGCTGTCTGAAAGGTGTTTGTACATTCCCTCGTGTCTGCGTGGGTTTCCTCCGGGTGCTCCGCTTTCCTCCCATCCTCCACAATGTACTGTGTAGGTTAATTGGGCAGCATGGGCTTGTTGTTCGGAAGGACCTGTAAACTGTGCTGTATGTCTCAATTTAAAACTTAATTTATATCCCTTCAACTTGACCTTGGATCCGTCCAAAGCCATGCACCACTTACCTGCAACTAGCAGGGATGCTCTCCACTTTCAAAACCCATTCAGTCATTTTCCGTGGCAGATCGGTTACCTCGATTCGTGCGGGCTGCTCCAATGGTCCACAAAGCACTGAGAAATAAAAAATGGCATCAAACCCAGCTTTGTGTTCCTATTGGTTCTCAACCAATAGTCCACGACCCACTGGTGGGCCACAGCCTGCTTCCACGTGGGTCTTTAAAAATGTTAAACAAAATACATTAAATTAGGTAAAGACGTGTTGCCTTTGACTAGAAAATATTGCTCAGTCATTGCCACCGGTGGGCCACGGCACGTTAGGATTCTAGGCAGGTGGGCCTTAGACCAAAAAGTGTTCAGAACCACTGGAACTAATGTCCATCTCCAATGCCTCTCAGCATATGGAAGAGGTTGATGAACCTGGTTATCTTCTGAACAGGCATTGAAGTTGTTCCCTACCCAGCAGTCAAGAGCCTGTAATATAATGCACATGTCTTTACTGATAGATCTGCCACCATGATCAGCTGGGGACAGATTCAATACTTTGGGTGGCAGGTAGGCAATCTATCAGGGGAACTCAGTTCCAGGGGTGCAGAGCTAATTTATTTAGGTACTGGAGCTCACCAACAATGGTAACAAGGAGGTGCCAGAGCCATCCCCTGACGTGCCTGGAGTGACCCCCTGCTCAGCACTGCACCCCTGCTCAGTTCGCTCTTTTGGAGCTCTTCCCATCTGAGACCCCACTGAGAGAACCTGGCCGGCAGCCTGACACAGACAACAATGGTCTGCACAGGAGCCTCGAGAAAGCTGACATTGCTCCATCAACATGGGAGGATCTGGTTCCAAGATCGCTCGCAGTGGAGGGACGCCATCGGAAAGGGTGTGGACACTGTTGAGAAGAAGTTCAAAGAGCCAGCAGAGGAAAGTCACAGGAAGCACCATAACAGAGGTTCTGTCCCTGCTGCCCCTCCAGGCCTCACCTGCCAAGTATGTGGCAAGCAGAACCTGTCAAGGATCGGCCTGTTAGGCCACTCCAGGACACACATATTGAACCCTACAAACTAACTGAAAGGAGCCATCATTATCTTATGGGATGGATAGAAACTCCAAATGTGATCTTACCAAAGATTTGTAGAGTTGCAACATAGCCTCTCTACTCCTGAATTTAATACCCTCCCCCATGAATGAATCCCTGCATCCCATGGGCCTTCTTAACTATCCCTTAACCTGTGTGGCAACGTGACGGATGTATGGATTTGCATCCTAAGGTCTCTCTGTTCATCCACATTCTCAATTAACCAACCATTAGCCTTCTAGTTTGTCCTTCCCAAATGCATCTCCTCACATTTACCAACTCTGCCCAACTCTGAATCCTGTTTAAAACCTCTTGTAACCTTCAACAACCGTTCAGCTCCATTCACAACCTTCATGTCATCTGCAAACTTACGGACCCATCCTTCCGCCTCTTCACCCTGGTCATTTATAAAAATCACAAAAGAGCTGGGGGGGGGGTCCCAGAACAGATCCCTGCTGCACTCCGCTAGTCACTGACCTCTGGGCAGTTGGGTGAAACCCATACAGTCACAGGAAGAATGTGCAATCCCCACACTGGCAGCACTGGAGGTCAAGATCAAGCCCAAATTGCAGGGGTTGCAAGGCACAGCACATTGAGCTGCACCTCTGTGAATTGTGCTGTTTTTCTTTTGAATCACAAAACTCCATGAAAACCATTGCATCTAATTGAAAATCTGCCTGTAAGTTTTGGTGGCATGACATCAGTCTAATACAACACACAAATTTACTGGAGAAAATCAGCAGGTCACCCAGGATCCATCTTTTACACACCACCTGTTTTTGCAAGAGACCATAAAACATAGAAACAGAAATAAGGCCATTCAGCCCATTGCGTCTTCCCGTCATTTAATCATGAGTGGATTTATTTCCTCTCTCACCCCCATTGCCCAGCCTTCTCCCCATAACCTTTGATGCCCTGGCTCATCAAGAACCTATCAATCTCTGCTTTAAATACACTCAATGACCTGGCCTCCACAACCACCTGTGGCAACAAATTCCACAGATTCACCACCCTCTGGCTAAAAGAATTTTTCCGCATCTCTGTTCTAAAAGGACGCCCTTCAATCCTGAAGTTGGGCCCTCTTTTCCTAGACTCTCCCACTATGGGAAACAACCTTTCTACATGTACTTTGTCCACACCTTTCAACATTCAAAATGCTTCAATGAGATCCTCCTTCATTTTCCTAAATCCCAATGCATACAGACCAAGAGCTGTCAAACGTATAACCCTTTCATTCCTGGAATCATCCTTGTGAATTTCCTTTGAACCCTCTCCAACGTCAGCACATCCTTTCTTAAATGAGGAGCATAAAATTGTTCACAACGCTTCATGAAGTCATACCAGTACCTTAAAAAAACCTCAACTTCACATCCCTGTTCTCTCATATTCTATTCCTCTTGAACTGAACGCCAGCGTTGCATTTGCCTTCTTTACCACCACCTTCAGATATTCTGCACGAGGACTCCCAGGTCCCTTTGAATCTGGGAATTTTCAATTTGCTTTTACCTGATGAAAGGATCAGGCTCAAAATATTGGCTAATTTTCACTTTCCAAGGATGCTGCGTGACCTGATGAGTTTCTCCAGCACGTTTGTGTATTGCACTCAACCCCAGCATCTGTCGACTTTCTTGTTTAACTAACATTAGTCCCATACATCTGACCGTTACAGCGCCAGCGATCAGGACTGGGGTTCGAATCCTGTGCTGTCAGTAAGGAGTGGGTAGTTTTTCCCCTGGTGGCTCTTGTTTCCTCCCACCGTTTGAAATGTACCGGAGGTTGTAGGTTAATTGGATGTAATTAGGCAGCCCGGGTTTGTGGGCTGAAATGGTCGTTATCTTACTGTAGGGCACTAGATGAGCAGTGAGAGAGAGTTCTGTTTATGGTTAATAGTTGTAAAGTATCTACAACACAAAAAAACCCCACTTCCCTTTCTACCTACCCCGGTGACTGCAAAAAATGCCACACTTGCCCCCACCCCTCTTCCTTCATCACCATTCAGGGCCACAAACAGTCCTTCCAAGAGAAGCAACACTTCAAGGGTCATCTCCTGCTACTCTACATCGGACTGGGAAACAGAACAAAGGTGCTCAACAAACCTATCTGATGTCCTCCTAGCAACCAACCATTTTAATTCCAAGCACTGTTCCCATACCAACATGTCTATTTCATGGCCGCGAGAACTGTCAAACAGAGGCCACCCGCAAATTGGAGGAACACCACCAAATATTCCATCTAGGCACTCTCCATATTCTTTTAGATAAAATACTCGCCTTCCATATTTATGTCTGGTTGTGCGTCTGCGTGTTTTGCACCAAGGACCGGAGAACGCTGTTTCGTCAAGTTGTACTTGTGCAATCAGATGACAATAAACTTGAACAACCAGATGGCATTGTGATAGTACAGACCTATCACCAATGTATATAGTTACAGTATCTAGAATATGTAATAACTGTGCTTACAGCGATTGGCTGAGAGCTTAGCCACACCTACTGTCTGGGCCTTAAAGGGTTGTGTCCCTAGCCAGGTCGGATCATTCCGGACTGGTCGGCCATCTGTGAAGAGCTCCTGTCTTTTGCTAATAAAAGCCTTGGTTTGGATCAACAAGTCTTTGGTTCTTTCGACGAGCTCTACAGGCATTAACATCAGCATCTCGTTTCTGACAAACCCCTCCCCTGTGTGTATGTGTGTCTCTCTCTCTTTCCTTATCCCTCTGGCTCCCCACCCACTTCCCTTTCCATTCTATGAGCTATCCCTTCCCCATCACTTCTCAGATTTTTTTTTCCCCACTTTTCTACCCTCCCACCTACGACCTCCTGCCTGTTGGCCTGTGCTCCTGCCCTGGCCCTTCCTCTCCTCTTCTCCCCCCACATTTTCATTCAGGAGCTCACCTGCCTTTTGCTCACACCTGGATGAAGGCCCAGGCCCGAAACTCTTTATTTCCTGTAGATGCTGGGTGACCTGCTGAGTTTCTCCAGAACATTTGTGTCTTGCACTGCAATCCGAGTGTCTGCAGACTTTCCTGTTTAATTCTTTCCTAAGCTGGTGCTCCTCGGAATCAGTTTCTAAATTGCTTACACAGGGCACTGTGTTATGGCTTTTAGACTGCAATGTTGGGAAAATCATGTAAAAAAATTAACATCATTACTGCCCATGTGGTCATTCACACTGGGCGCCTTTTTAGACTGAGTGTTGGGGATGGACGTGTAGTAGAGTAGATGACCGACAATGAATTTTTCCAGTACGATTTACACTGAAGGCTTCCTTCAAAAAGTTGTAGGGATCCTGCAGGATAAATCACGGGGCAGGAATCGACTCCAAATTTCTGCACGTTCCTTTTTACACTGCCTGTGTAGGGGCAAAACTCCTCGAATGTGCTGTTACATGCCTGTCGTCTATTAGGGTTAAATCGCACATTAGGGTTAGACACTTCTCCCCAGTCTAAAGCAGCAAACTCTCCCACACTGAGCTTGGGTCTCCGATGGTCACCAGACCAGGGAAATGAGTGGTCGAACTGAGGAGGAACCTCTTCTGCCCAACCCCGCCTCACCTGCAATCACAGGGAAAGCCTTGGAGAGATGACACTGAACTGTAAAGGGAAAGTTCACAACAGTTGCTCAGGATCTTGGAGCAGAACACATCTGGAATGCTGCTTGTTCAGGCTGCGTAAATGCAAACAGATTCTCTTCCTCCTGTCTCATCCATGTGGCAGGTCGGACATGTCAAAGGAAAAACAGTTTGTAATCAGCGTAAATGCAACTCCCTTCAAAGACCGGCAGACACTTCTTCATGGGCTCCTGACCTCTTCTTCCTCTAAACAACCCAGATAAGTTGTCTGCCTGGTTCTTGTCAGCACCTTTTAAATTCAAGCTTTTCCATGTAACCTCTCACAAAAGCAACTCCCCTCTCACCACAACAGGAACATGGATACTCCCCTTATTGACTCTGTCCACCTCTTCACACTGAAGCTCATTTGTTTTGTCCCAATTGCAGAAGAAGCTTCACTCAATTCATTTTTAATGATTAAAAAAAAAATTTAGACATGCAGCACGATAACAGGCCCTTTTGGCCCATGCTGCCCAATTAATCTTCAACCCCCCCACCCCCCGGTATGTTCTGAATGGCGGTAGCCAGAGCCCCCGGGGAAACCCCATACAGACGTGGGGAGAACTTATAGATAGCATGGGATGCAAACCCAGTCCCGATCGCTGGCACTGCAACAGCGTTGGATTAACTGCTATGCTATCCATGACACGCTTTTTTGGTTTAGTTTACATTTAAGTCTACTCTGTCAGACTTTATACACAAGAGTTTTGGGGTGTGTTCAGCTCAATAAATTTACTGCAACATCAACAGTCTAAATGTTTTCCACAGAATATGTCCACCCAACCATGTGCTCCATTTCTGAGGGCACTAAAACATGAACAAGACCACAAACACGGTAGGCAATCAGGGGGTGATGGACCCCTTCATGGCCAGATGCAGGAGGACCAATGAGGACCATCTGAAGAAACCATACCTCTCTGCTCTGGGAGTCCAAACATCGGGAGTTGGGCAGGGTGGTGACGAAGAGCAATCAGAACTTGAGGAGCAGCTCACAAAATTCTCCAGACATCTTCACCGGAGAGAGTCAGAGAGGGCACGGGCAAGTATTTCTATTCAATATTACATAGATTGGTGGGTGCCTGGCATGCCCGGAGGAACCCCATGCATACACGAGGAGAAGGTACAAATTCCTTACAGACAGCACCGGATTCCAAACCGGGTCGCATCATGCTATCCGCTGTGCTCACCTTGATGCCAACATAGTCCCCTACCCCTGATTCTGCCACTCTCCTACACTCTTGGGGCTAGTTAATCTGCTAGTCCACATGATCCTGTTCTGAGAGGAAACCAGAGCACCTGGAGGTTGGGGGGGGGGGGGTTGGTGAAACAATGCAGACCCAGGGAGAATGTGCAAAGTGGACACAGACAGTACTAGAGGTGAGGACTGAACCCAAGTCCCCGACGCTGTGACGATGGCAGGATTTCATCAACCTTTCCCGTCCCAATAGAAAGGGCACATAGAGTATTGGCCTCTAAACCACAACCACAACAAAAACCAAGATCTATTGTAGTAAAATTCCTAAGATATACTACAAGAGAAAAGGTACTGGAGAAGACAATGGAAAAAGTAAGAGAGGGCAACAAACCACTGGAGTATAAAGGGCAAAAAATCTTCATTTATCCAGATATAAGTTTTGAACTCCTAAAGAAGAGAAAAGAGTTCAATACAGCAAAGGCGATTTTATGGAAGAAAGGGTATAAATTTATACTAAAGCATCCAGCGGTATTGAAAATATTTATTCCAGGACAACAAAACAGACTATTCTCGGATCCAGAAGAAGCACGAAAATTTGCAGAACAATTACAAAAATAGACTGAGGGAGGAAGACGGGTAATGAGAGTTAAAATGATCACGACTGATATGTATGTGGGTAAAGACAAAAATAGACTGAGGGATGAAGACGGGTAATGAGAGTAAAAATGATCACGATTGATATGTATGCAGGTAAAGAGGTATAAGAGTGAATAGAGACAATGAGCATACATGAATGTATCTGTACTTAGAGGAAAATATAGATAGTATAGACAAGAATTAATAAGGGAAGGTAATGGAATAGAGAGAATAAGGAGGGAATTAAAAGAGGGACCTTTGTGACATATGAAAAGTGAAATCTTTTCTGGGGGAGGCGGGGTGGGGGGAAATAGCGGTCACTGCACAATCAGTTGACGCTTGCGAGTGGATTCGCAAATCCAAATGGAGAGGGGAGATGTGGTTGTCCGACAAGGGATAAAGGACAACTCAGGAGGTGAAGGGGAGATTGGGGATAAATAAGATAGAAATAGGAGAATAAGGAAAATGTTAGATGTTGTAGGAATGTTGTCTTATAAAGAGTTGAAAATAAGAAAACAGAAATGGAAAAGGAGGAAAGGTAATGATGGAAAAACAGAAAGAGAAGATAAACAAAATATAAAAGGGCTACGCTGAACTATATGTCTTTAAATATTAATGGAATACATAACCAAATTAAAAGGAAGAAACTACCAAATTTAAATGAATAAATGTATTCCATTAGAAAAAATAACATATTGGTTAAGAAATAATATTGAAATATTCGAACAAGTATAGGAGCCTTACATTAAATACAATAGCGAAAACCTACCGGGGACAAACATTACCTAAGTTGATGGAAGGAGAAGGAAAGAAAAGAATGGACTCAGTATAATTTCTGGTGTAATTTGGTTGAATGACAACATTGTCTGACTGGCTTAATGCAACCTAGATTGTATACCTAAAATGGATGAGAGGGGGGGGTGGGGGGGTGGTTTGGGAGGAAAGGAGGGGGGGGGAGAAAAAGTCACTGTATATGTGTGAAAAGAAATAGTGTATATCATGGCTAATGTGATTTATGGTGTGAAAAATAAAAAAATTAAAAAAATTAAAAAAAAAAAGACAACAAATACTGAGGTAAAACTCCAGTATCAGTCAACACCTGGCAGAGAAGGTTGCAACTTAGGAGTCACAATGCTATTCCAGTGCTAGTGACCCAGGTTCGAATCTGCCACTGTTTGCCAGGAGTTTGTACATGTTCGCCTGTGTTTACCCTGGATGTTCCAAAAAGTTGGGTCTCATTGGGCAGCATAGATTTCATGGCCCTGAAGGGTGTTTTACCATGCAGTATCATTGAAATGATCCCGGCCTTGATCATGTGATGTTGGCCTTGGTCGAGAGTTCTGAATGAATGACTCACGTTCTCATTTCTGCTTCTGCGTGAAGTGTTTACAAGGCAGAAAGTCCCTCACTCCCATCATAAACTTGCTCTGTTGGGCTGGAGCAGAATGAGAGGGGATCTTACAGAAATGAATAAAATTAGAAAAAGCATAGATAAGATGGAGGTAGGTAAGTTGTTTCCATTGGTGGGGGAGACCAGAACTAGGGGACAGAGCCTCATGATCCAGGGTAGTAGATTTAGGATGGAGATGAGGAGGAACTGCTTTTCCCAAAGGATCTGTGGAATTCGCTGCCCATTGAAGCAATGGAGGTGGTTCAGTAAATATGTTTAAGACAAGGTATGATAGATTTTTACACAGTGGGAGAATTAAGGGATGGGGGAAAGGCAGGTAGGTGGAGATGACCCTATCATCAGATCAGCCATGATCTTATCGATTGGCAGAGCAGGCTTGACGGGCTGAATGGCCTACTCCTGCTCCTTGTGTTCTTGTGTAAGATGTTGTAACTTGGAGAAAATAGGGGGGGGGGGGGGGAGGTCTTGTTTTCGATTAGATTCACCTGACTCCAATCAGTGAGGAGCAGCTGCTGTTCAGAATGAGAGAGAGACACTGGAGGTAAGAGCACTTGGGAGAGAATATTTGGTGGTGTTGAGAGAGGAAGAGATCTTTTTCCAAGACCCAAGAGGAAAATCTTTATACACATTCAAGGTTGGTGGCTGAGAGCAGAAGAGGGTTGAGGGTAAAAGTCAGATTCAACATCCCCATCCCCCCCCCCCCCCCCCACCACTATGGTGATGGACGTTAATCCTCTTCCATCCCCCTCTCTGTGCTCTTTTTGGGTGGGGAAAAGTGGATTGAACTTTGGAACTTTTCACTGAGTTGGTGTTGAGCCCTGTCCCCAACTGAAAGCCGATACTGAGGGACGGTACTGACCAGCTTGGGGTGGCTGTCCCTGACCTTCCTCTCACTTCCCCACTTCCAACTGCTGCTGCGCACCCCACTTGCTGTGTCTGAGCTCAGGCCCGAGGGAGCCAGGCAAACTGGTGCAACGGACTGGCCATTAGGGAGGTCTCTGAGCTTGGCATCTGTGGGCCTCGGGACGGGAAAGGTTTTTTTTTTTTTTTTTTTAAATTTTTTTATTTTTCACACCATAAATCACATTAGCCATGATATACACTATTTCTTTTCACACATATACAGTGACTTTTTCTCCCCCCCCCCTCCTTTCCTCCCAAACCACCCCCCCACCCCCCCCTCTCATCCATTTTAGGTATACAATCTAGGTTGCATTAAGCCAGTCAGACAATGTTGTCATTCAACCAAATTACACCAGAAATTATACTGAGTCCATTCTTTTCTTTCCTTCTCCTTCCATCAACTTAGGTAATGTTTGTCCCCGGTAGGTTTTCGCTATTGTATTTAATGTAAGGCTCCTATACTTGTTCGAATATTTCAATATTATTTCTTAACCAATATGTTATTTTTTCTAATGGAATACATTTATTCATTTAAATTTGGTAGTTTCTTCCTTTTAATTTGGTTATGTATTCCATTAATATTTAAAGACATATAGTTCAGCGTAGCCCTTTTATATTTTGTTTATCTTCTCTTTCTGTTTTTCCATCATTACCTTTCCTCCTTTTCCATTTCTGTTTTCTTATTTTCAACTCTTTATAAGACAACATTCCTACAACATCTAACATTTTCCTTATTCTCCTATTTCTATCTTATTTATCCCCAATCTCCCCTTCACCTCCTGAGTTGTCCTTTATCCCTTGTCGGACAACCACATCTCCCCTCTCCATTTGGATTTGCGAATCCACTCGCAAGCGTCAACTGATTGTGCAGTGACCGCTATTTCCCCCCACCCCGCCTCCCCCAGAAAAGATTTCACTTTTCATATGTCACAAAGGTCCCTCTTTTAATTCCCTCCTTATTCTCTCTATTCCATTACCTTCCCTTATTAATTCTTGTCTATACTATCTATATTTTCCTCTAAGTACAGATACATTCATGTATGCTCATTGTCTCTATTCACTCTTATACCTCTTTACCCGCATACATATCAATCGTGATCATTTTTACTCTCATTACCCGTCTTCATCCCTCAGTCTATTTTTGTCTTTACCCACATACATATCAATTGTGATCATTTTAACTCTCATTACCCGTCTTCCTCCCTCAGTCTATTTTTGTAATTGTTCTGCAAATTTTCGTGCTTCTTCTGGATCCGAGAATAGTCTGTTTTGTTGTCCTGGAATAAATATTTTCAATACCGCTGGATGCTTTAGTATAAATTTATACCCTTTCTTCCATAAAATCGCCTTTGCTGTATTGAACTCTTTTCTCTTCTTTAGGAGTTCAAAACTTATATCTGGATAAATGAAGATTTTTTGCCCTTTATACTCCAGTGGTTTGTTGCCCTCTCTTACTTTTTCCATTGTCTTCTCCAGTACCTTTTCTCTTGTAGTATATCTTAGGAATTTTACTACAATAGATCTTGGTTTTTGTTGTGGTTGTGGTTTAGAGGCCAATGCTCTATGTGCCCTTTCTATTTCCATTTCTTGCTGTAGTTCTGGACATCCTAGGGTCTTAGGGATCCACTCTTTTATAAACTCCCTCATATTCTTGCCTTCTTCATCTTCCTTAAGGCCCACTATCTTTATGTTATTTCTTCTGTTATGGATTTCCATTGTATCTATTTTTTGAGCTAGTAGTTCTTGTGTCTCTTTAGTTTTTTTATTAGATTTCTCCAATTTCTTTTTTAAGTCTTCTACCTCCATTTCTGCTGCTACTGCCCGCTCTTCCATCTTGTCCATTTTCTTTCCCATTTCTGTTAAGGTCATCTCCATTTTAATTATTTTCTCCTCTGTGTTGTTTATTCTTTTTCTTAAATCCTTAAATTCCTGTGTTTGCCATTCTTTAAATGACTCCATGTATCCTTTAATAAGAGCAAGTATATCCTTTACCTTGCCTATCTTTTCTTCTTCTATTTCACCATACTCTTCCTCTTCTTCTTCCTCTGGGTTGGCCATCTGTTGTTTCTTTGTTGCCCTTTCCTCCTCTTCTATCTTGTTTCTATTGTTTTTTGTGGTCTCTTCTTGCTGCAGGTGTTCTGCAGCTGTCGTTGCCGGCTGTGGAGATCGACTCCCCAGCTGGTCCCCCCTCCCGTCGGTGTGCGGGCCTCTTCGGACAGGTAAGGCCTTCACCTTTTTCCTCCTTTGTCTTCTCTTCCTCTCTTCTTACCGTTGCTTTCGACTTTTCTTTTTTTGTCGCCATCTTCTTTCCACCTTTATACTCACTTTTCTGTAACTTTTATTTCTGTGCCTTTGTGTTTTCTCTTGTTTTTCCCGACTTTTCTGGAGAGGGCTGGAGTTCTCCGTCCGGCCACTACTCCATCGCGTGACTCCTCAGTATTTGTTGTCTTCTTGATGTTAAGGGGAAGAAGGGCTGGAAATGGGAGTGAAATCATCCCCATTCACTGCTGATAGGATGTGGAAGTGCCAATGCACAGGACAGGAAATAACTACAAAGAGTAAAACATGGAAGTCTGCAGATACCACGGGTGAAGTAAAAAGAAGATGCTGGAGAAACTCAGCAGGTCAAACAGTGTCCTTTATATAGCTACAGTGAAAATATACAACCGACATTTCAGGCTTGAGCCCTTCATCAAGGTATGAAAAAATGTCAGGTGACATTCAAATAAATAAGGGGGGGGGGTGTGGAGAGGAGCATGGTCCCATAGGCAGGAGGTAATAGGTGGATAAGGGAGGGAGGGCACAGCAGCCAACAGGCGGAGGGGGATGGCTCTGTAAATGGAGAGGGAAGGGGGTGGAGAGCTGAGGTAAAGAAGACGGGGGGGGGGGGGGGGGGGAGGAGGGAAACTGCAGGTCGATGTTAATGTTATCTGGCTGGAGAGTGCCCAGATGGAAAATCAGGTGTTGTTCTTCTAGATGGTCTTGGTGGAATAGTACAGGAGGCCATGGACAGACATGAGAGAATGGGAGTGGGGCAAAGAACTGAAATGGTCGTCACCGCACCAGTGCCTATTATCTCCTGCCTTTGCGACCATCCGTGACAGGTTCACAATAAATTTTGATTCTGATCTCAACACACTGGTGCTGATCTCATAGCTCTGCTTTACCCCGATTTGGGAGAAAAGTGTGGGACTTAGCAGTTAATTTACTTTTCTTGATGATGTTTGACCCATCTGCAACTCCTCAGAACAGTGCTATGGGACATTTAATGTGCATTTGTGAACAGAATCTGGGAAACATCTCCTCTGGCATATTCCCTCCATATTTCACAGGAGTTTGGTGGGCCTGGTAGTAAAACATTATGCTGGAGAAACTCAGCAGGTCAAACAGCGTGGCAAAAATAACCCACAGTTCATCGAGGTAACGAGACTGTTTGACCTGCTGAGTTTCTCCAGCATTGTGTTTTACTTCGATCAGTGTCTGCGGACTTTCATGTTTCACTCCAGTCTGTGCCTTGAGTTTTGAGGCAGATCCTCCGAGATGTTGACAACCAGGAATTTGAAGTTCTTGTGTCCATCAGGATTAAGATCATGGTGAGGAGGACATTTTCTTTTAAAACCAGACAGGCCTCTCTCTGTCTCTTGGAGCGTCGTCTTGCAACTCCTTTTGCCATCTTGAGCGCTCCGACGTAGGTGCCAGACATCAGCTGAGGAAGTGTTTCCTTGCAGTTTTAGATTTATGCATTCCAGGAACTGCAGTGTCTGGTGGTATAGTTGATAGTCATTCAAACTGAGGTCAGAACTCAACAAAGAGCATTGAGCGCAAGGACAGCTTCTTCCCCCTCCACCATCAGATTCTTGAATGAACCACAGACACTGGCCCACTTTGACTTTTCGTGCAGTTTTTATTTATTTTTGTATGGTGGTCACTTATACAAATGTTTGCACTGTGAAGCTGCCACAAACAATGAATTTAGTGACTTGCTCATGACAATAAATTCTGACCTGAACTTTAACCGGACACTCAAACAAGATAAAACTGTGCAGAACATTGTGCCTCTTCTCGTCTCAGGCTGATTGAACCCAAACCATTTAGGGTAACGTTTACACACTATGTTACTGTCCTGCAGTAACATAAACCAGCACTGGCTGCCTTCCACCCCCTTACATCATTGTCAAATGCTGAAGAGCTGGAATGGAATGTTTTCCATTGGCAAAACCAAACACTCCCAGACACAACCAAATCACCATTCACTTTTGATCATCCACGCTTTTTGGGTGACCAGACAGTGTGGAGGCAAAGATATATTACTGATGATTCAAGCCTGAGCCCTTCCCCAAAAAGGACAGGAGTCTGAATTAACGACTGGGGAAAGAACAGGAAGGGGGAGGGGGTACAGACCAACAGACAAAGGATGTTAATAGGATACAAGAGGACATATAGGCCAGAACCAGTTAAGTTTATATTATAGACAGCAGTGTTGGGGAAAAATTGAGGAAAAAAATTAACATAATTACTGCTTGTGTGGCCATTCACACTGGGCGCCTTTTTAAATTGCAGGTACCTGAGTCCAACAGTCCTGGGGGTTAGACATGCAGGAGAGTCAATGAATTTTTCCGGTATGATTTACACTGCAGGCTTCCTCCAAAATGCTGTAGGGGTCCTGCAGGATAAATTGCGGGGCAGGAATTGATTCAAACTTCCTGCCCATTCCTTTTCAGACCGTCTGTGTAGCAGAAGAACCCCTGAATTGTGCCGTTACATGCCTGCAGTCTAAAAATCATCCGTGAGGCAACAGGTCTTAACTCAGGACCTCAGTGAATGGGATGGTTTTAGCTTTACTTCTTGCTCTCTAATATTGATCATCGATGCTGAACAAACCAATAACTTGTTCAGGAGGACTAGGACCCACATCTAATAAACATAGGCCAGGCCAGTTAGATAATGATCCAACTTAACTGGGTGGCACGGTCAACACAGCGGTTAGCACAACGCCTTTATGGCGCCAGCGATCGGGACTGGGGATTGAATCCCATGCTCTCTGTAAGGAGTTTGTACATTCTCCCGATCTGTATGGGTTTTCCCCAGGGGCTCCGGTTTCCTCCCACATTGGAAACGTGCTGGGGTGGGGGGGGGGGGGTTATAGGTTAATTGGATGTAAATTGGGCAGCAGACTTGTGGGCTGAAATGGCCTGTTACCATGCCATAGGTATGTCTAAATTTAATGCCTTAATCTCTCTGCCACCAAAACATTACCCGAAATGTTACCAGTCATGCACGTAGTTATTAACCTGCATCCAATCCCATTTTTCACTGTAGCCTTCATTCCTCCGATCGCCCAGGTAGTTGTCTAACTGTATGTGGGTCATTGGAAACAACAGCTATGTTAATGATGTAGTACACAATGAGGTTCAGAATTGTATGGACTTACCTTGTGCATCGGTCTTTACCTTTACCATACAAGTGATAGGGTGTTTAAGGCTCACTCTTGTTAACCATGAGGTAATACTATAGAACTAGAAAATTCTGGTTAGACCTCAGGAATTGTGTTCTGCCCTCCTCATTTAGGAAGGACATTGGAGACGGTGCAGAGATTTATCGGAATGCTGCCTAGATTAGAGAACACGTCTTAGAATGAAAGGTTCAGGATGCTCGGGCTATTCTCTTTGGAGTGATGGCTGGCAAGAGGCAACTTAACAGTGATGTTTAATATCATGAGAAGCAGAGTGGAGAGGCAGCACCTTTTCTCCAGGGCGGCATGGGCCAATACCAAGAGGATGTCTGTTTAAGGCAAGTGGAGAAAAGTTTTTAGGGGATATGTCAGAGTGGTGGGTGCCAGGAACACACTGTCAGGGGTGGCCATAGAAGTCAATACAATCAGGACATTTATATAGGTGTGGATTTAAGGGTTATAGATGGGAGTGAAGGATTAGATTGATTGGGGAATAGGTTTTTGGGCAAAAGTGACCTTACTGTGCTGTACTGTTCTATGTTCTAGAGGTCCATCAGTTCACTCAAGTCAGCCATGGATCTGAGCCCATCATTCTCAAGGAACCCAATAGGTAGCTCATAACCTTCCCAATAAAGCAGAAACAAAACACTGTATGTGCTGATCTGAAAGGCAAATAGAAAGGTCTATGGAGAGAGAAAAACCAGGTCCAAGTCTGAGTCAAAGGCCTTTTATTGGCTTTGTTTCTCCACTGTCTTGCTGAGTATGCCAGCCTTCAGAGGAGCTCTATCGAGAGCGTCCTGGCCGGCTGCATCAGAGTGGCTTCAGGGAATGGGATCGTAGGTCAATCCACAGAATCATAAAAGTGACAGGGAGGATCACCGAGGCCTCCCTCCCACCCCCAACAGCCCTTCGATGTGATCCACCAGGATCGTTGCCTGAAAAAAGCATGCAAAATCATTGAGCCTACTCTTTTCTTCTCTACTCCCACCACTCAAGTGCGACATTCCCATTTCCCAACCCAAGCAAGTCAGGATTCTGAGTCTGTTTCGACCCAGTGGGTCCCAGCCCATAGCCAACCTTTTCAATCTGGATTTATAGAAAGCCCTTTAGCGGAATGAGATAAATTTTCTTCTCAATCTGGCCTGGGTTTCAAAGCAACCTCCAAGTCTGTCATTCAGCACGGAACAGACCTTTCAGCCAACTTATAATCCCCAGGTCAAGGACAAAGTGCAGGGGAGACATCAGGGTGAAGTTTTTTTTATCCAGAGTAGTGGGTGCCTGGAATGCGTTTCCAGGGGTGGTGGTGGTGGGGGCTGGGACAATAGGGGCATTTAAGAGACTCTTAGACAGGCACATGGATGAAATAAAAAAAAGAGGGCTGAGATAGTTTCTTTTAGGACAGGTCAGCACAACATTGTGGACTGAAGGGTCCATACTGTGCTGCAGTGTTCTATGTATGTCTCAATTCATTTGGAAAACAAAAATAAAATTTAGATCACACCTTTCATGAATGTTCCAAGATATCCCAGAAAATGAAGTCTTGTTTTGCCTAACACCAGACACCTGGAAGAGTCCATCTATTCTGAGTTAACCCTTTGGACTCAGTGTCCCTATTTCAGGCACTTCCAACAAACACAAAGACTCCGATTCCCTGTATTCAGAGACTGGTTTTATACCCAACCACCAGCTGGTTTGAACTGGTGTTCGTACTGTAGTTTACCCATCGACCCATATATTATGAAAGGTTAAAAATGGCTGGAGTCCGAAGGGCTAACTCAGAACAAGATGCTGGAATCAAGTGCGATGCACACAATACAAAAGAGTGTGGTTCCCTCACTATTCTCTGACCTCTATTGTGGGATGAGCACCAGGTGGACAGAGGGTTCAAGTGTGCAATCAAAGTTACCTGGAAGTCCAACTCCTGCTTGAGCTCTGTGCGCTGCAAACCTGTGTTCCCCTGGAGAAAATTACTTACAACTTGAGGAGAAAAAAAGACAACACTTTATTGAAAATTTGGCAACCATACCCAAATTCCATAGGAGCATAATTATAATGTGGACCATTGTGCCTCGCCGCCCTGCTTCCCCTGTCTGCCCATCAATTGACAGGGGCATGGGGCTGTGGGCCTCACCCCATCCCAACCAGGAAAAGTTAAGAAAAAGAATGCAGACTGAGCGCTGACAACCCATAAACCCCAGATACATTTTCCATACCTTTGTTGTCAACGTCCTGATCTTGTGTGTAACTGCTTGGTTAAGTGTTAAATGTAGAGGGGATAAGGGGTCAGAAAAAGCTTATAGAAACTCTATACAAAATCTTTGTTGATGTTGTCAACATTAATATCAATAAGACTGATAACTGTTTAAGTTTGGAAAATCGCAAATATTTTAAAAAATTGTGCAATTGAAGCCTCATGGAAGAGAGTGAAGAACCCGGGTGTACAAAGTGGAGAAGGAGCAACCGGGATGGTATTTAGAACCTCGAGGGCAACCAACAGCAACATCAAACAGCAAAGAAATAAAGGCAAGACTGTGGGTGGTTTAGCAAAATTTTAATCCTTTAAATTGATATAAAAATACTTTCATAAATATTTTTCCAGAGGCTGTACATTATTTAAATTACATGCTGAGCTCAATAAGTTACATTATAAAGTAGTGTATCACTCGCAGATTGATTCAAGTACATTGGATGCAATCAACTCACACAAAGGTCCACATGGCTGGGCGCAAGCAAAAGCAGAACACGGTGATGGTGGAACTCGCTTTCACTGTCCTGCTCAAACCCCACACAAGGCCAACGGAGCCAAGTCAGTGCAAGGATTCTCGCTATGTGTGGCCTAACACCACGACATCTCTGCACTGCATCAAGGCAACTGGCGGCCAACTACCTCTCTTTGCCGAACATTGCTTCCACTCACCATCAATGCCTCACAGACCATCTGCGACTTTCCCCGTTCCTCTCCCCCCCCCCCACCCCCTCCCCGATTCTTCTGACAAGCTGTATCGGCTTGACAATACCCCCCTCCCGTTAACCGAGAAAGGTTAAAGGCCCAGAAGTTTATCACCCCTCACACCCTTCCTCCGACAACCTACTTCTACACTAATTTTCCTAATCACACTAACTCGGTCTGACCCGAAATGGTCACCGATTTTCTTTCTTCACTAATGCCGAGAGTTATGCCAGCATTTTCTCCCTTTACATTATACATATTTCAACCCCGGTATCTCCCCTCCCTGATTCGAACTTGTACCAGGACGAACTCATTCTCCCAACCTCAACTCCGCATCCTCACGATCATTATGTACAACTAAACTACAAGGGGAAAAGAGGGATTGGGCATATTCCCATGGCTGGAGAGAACGGAATTGGGATTCTGCTGCTATGGACTCTGTCCTCACCCTCTCTTGGTAACACTCCCTGACAAGTTCAGCCATCCTCATGCAAGGTAACAATTTCTCTGAATGACCACAAGAACAGCCCAGATCATTTTGCCACATTACTCTTGCAATGTCCATACAACTCTGATAAAACCTTGTTTCATTACATACAACACCACCAACTAACACTTCACCATTCCTTGTCCATTAACCCTCCACAGCACATAGCTCCAATGGCAGAGTCATGGGTAAAGGAGACCACGTTAAAAGCTGGTTTCAAACCAAGATGATAAGGTAATTCTATACAAAAGCACCCAAACTCCCATCCATCAATTCATTCCCTAAATGTCCGATAATTTACTCCAAAAGCTTCCAACTTTGCAGTTGGCTGACTGAGCTACAGGGACCCACTGCACTGATTTCTTCTCCATTTTGTTCAACAGCAGCACTCCAACAAGCACGTGGCCACCCTGTCGCGATCTGGCCACATATCCGACTCCTGCACAATGACGTTAACTCCTTCTGCTTGGTGGCAGGCATCAGCAGCTGGAGAGGGCACCCGTCCGGATCACACACATTCATGAGTCCCAGGTCTCACACGTCCTCCCGGATAGAACACCCTGTTGACGCGCCCATTGGGGCATGAGAGCGGGGAGTTGCAGCGGGGTCCATGTGGTAACCTCTCTTCTGCGGACAGGCTATACCATATGGAAAGGATTGGAAAGCAGGTTAGATCAGAGAGGAACTGCATCGGGCATGCAGATGCACACCACACCATCCTGACTAAAGACATATACTTCAAGAAGCTCTTCTACGCAACATGACCATTAAATATCCCAGTATCACCAAAAGGAAAGGACTCAACGATGTTGCTGAAAATTGAAGTTGGAGTTCGCTCATTTTTCTTCTGCATATAAATGGAGGCCATTCAGGCCATGACCAATGAAGGCTATCTCATTTCACCTACATTGTAAATAGAGGCAAATCAGGCCACCATCAATGTGCTATCCCATTTTGGCCTCTTTCCCATTCTCATCAGCTAACCTCCTCTCCACCATCCTTGCCCATCACCCAGTCGCTAGGGGGTCAATACACAGTCATTCACCTGTCAATCCATTTGTCTTTGGAACGCGAGAGGAAACCAAAGCATCCAGAGGAGATCCACATGGAGAGCATGCAAACTTCACACAGACAGCACCAGAGGACAGGATTGAACCTGTCTCTAGAGCTGTGAGCCAGTGGCTCTACTAGCTGCACCACTGTGCTTGCCAGTAAATGGAGGCCAATGGCCAGTGGGGTTCTTGTTGGGGTCAGAGCTGTTCACAGTTTACAGCCATGGTAACACATCCAAGTCTTCTCATCACAGAAAAGTAGGAGGTTGTGTTTGCTGTGAGAAGGAGCACAGAAGATGCATTGAATGACTGGCTGAAGACATTGAAGATGTGGGACGTCGTCCACTTTGGTCAAAAGGAGAAAATGGAAAGGAAACAAATCTTTTTGAATGGTGGGAAATTGAAAGGTGTGAGAGGGACCCAATGTCCTTGTCCAGAGGTTACATGCAGACATTAATCTGTATTTTCATTGAACCTCTGTACTCTCTAAAATTGGCTGTATGAATGTTAGAGATTACCCAATAGACTGCTCACAGAGAACCTTTTCTTTTAAAAAAAAACTGTACTAGGAATTATGTGCCAAATAAACTAATTTTGACGCGCAAAGTTCCCCAGGCACTTTGTATGTTGCTCCAGTTCTCCAGCCTCTTGTTTACCCCTTACAATAAAATTAACTTAATCTAGCAAACTTTTTTTATTACAAGATGGCTTGAAGACAAAGTGGCAGCATCTTGGTCCGATAACACTGGACAACAAAGATTTTGCTTCCGGAACACTTTTGGGTGTATTTACAGATTTTGGGCTGCTGATCATGAAAATCAACTTAAGAATGTTCTATTAGGTACCATTTTTTAGCTATACCCTATTTTTGTGATTTCCTGCCTTATTTTAAGTCTACTTCAAGTAGACAAAATCGTGAAGCGCAATGTGGCATTGAAGATTCATTTCTGTGTTCGCACTTGGACGTCTCTATCAATCTGTGTGCAGTCGGTGACGAACATGGTGAAAGGTTTCACCAGGACATTGCGACCGTGGAAAAGCAGTGTCAGGGCAACTGGAATCCATCAAAGCTGGCCGACTATTGTTGGACACTGGCACGAGAGACATCAGATGCTGAGCGCCAGCCGACATTTTTCCTTACGTTGATTATGTATCTTTATCTTTAATATAAAGTGCACTGTTTGATCAACTGACCTTCTCCAGCATTGTATTTTTACTTCAACCATGGTGTCTGTTGACTTTTGTGTTTTACTAATGGCAAGACATTTTTATGTCAGTTGAACTAACGCAATGGGTCAGCACCATTATGCGATTAAACATGCCAAATTCAATCAAAGTTAATTTAATGTTTCTCCAACTTCCTATGTAATACAGCGAATCTGAAATTACCTTTGTGTCCAGCTTGAAGATGTTTATCATAACTTCCAATTTTATTTCAGGAAGCAAACCTTTTGAAAAAAGTTTGTTGTCCAGTGTAATATAGAACCCTGAAAAATAACCATCACCCTATACAGGCCTCCCGTTATAAATTACGCTCTCCTGTCCCACATACCCTCCTTGTACAGAGCTAGAATGGTGGAAGAGGGAGGCGATGCATTGAGGTAAGCGCTAATGGGTCGTTGATGATCAGCGTGGTGTGCTGAAGGGGCCATGACTCTACAGCCAAGGGAGGTGGAGATCACTCAGCCCATCGCCACAGTGCATACAGAGAGACCCGCGAGGTAGCCCCCCACCTACCTGATCACCAGGCACCCGACTTGAACCAGAGCCTCTGTGTTGGGAGGGGGATGCAAACGCCAGTTTGTACATCATTCTCTGCCTGTTCACAGTGTGTAAAGTTCAGCTACAGAAGGAGTGACTGGATGAGCAGATACAGTGTGGGGAGCATTAGCTTCATTCATCCTTTAGAGCAAGTTTCTGTTTGGCTTGGGATGGATGTTCTCAAGCGTTTAAATGCTGTCGCCTGTGAATTATATACAACGTTTCAGTGTTAGGTTCCTCGTCACTATTTACATGGATTGTGAGGTAGGCGGGTGCTGGGTTAGAGGGCCCAACCACTGGTCATACAGACGACTCCTCAGGGTTGGCATCTGGCAACATCTGCCTCTGCTTCAGCTTCTTTCTCAGCTCCTCAGAGAAGGGGTCGGCGCCCTCCTCACCCAGCTGCAGTCGGATGTAACCGTTGGTGTTGGCTCCGCGTATGTTGGACAGGTTGAGGCGGGTGGGAGACTGCACGGAGGTGGGGAGGGGCTGGCCAGGGATGCCATTGGCTGTGCCGTTGAGCGACGGTGAGCCGCCGTTCTGACAGGGCGCGTGGCCAGGCACGATCTTCAGGGAGCCGTCAGAGTAGTAGTAGGAAGGCGCATCCCAGAGCTTCTCGTCTGAGCTGGAGGTCTGGCTGGGGACAAAGGTGGTGCCGCGGGGCAGCTCCTTGGGCAGGATGAGTTCGGTGGCCTGGGAGCCTGAGGCCTCCCTGGCCTCGGACGTCTTCCCCAGCTGCTCCCTCAGCTTGCGGTGAAGGTAGATGACGGCGGCCAGCAGGCAGGACAGGACCACGGCACCCAGGATCAAGACACCCAGCCAAACCAGGCTCAGGCTGAAGCCGGCAGACTTGCTTTCCAGCGCCACAGCCAGACTGGGGAACACAGCCAGCGAGTAATTCCCCGAAAGAACGCGGCCATGCTTCTCCTCCGAGTAGCACAAGTAGTTGCCGCTGTGCTCCACGCCCACATTCGATATCTGTAAGGCTTTGGGCTGAATCTCGTAGCCGGTACTGGTGACCTTGGTGAGGTCTTGGCCCTTGAAGAGCCACTTGGGAACAGCCAGGTTGGAGATGAGCCAGCATGGCAGGAAGATGTTAGTGCCCACTTCCACCTTGATGGTCCTTCGTTCTCCTGTAAGAGATGAGGAAATAGGGACTCGTCATCCTTGGCACTACTACAAAAAACAGAAGCAGCAGACCACTCAGCCCCTCAGACTGCTTCGTCATTCAATAATAATGGGGCAACAAGGTCAGCGTAGTGGTTAATGCAACGCAATTACAGCACCAGCGACCCTGGTTCAAATCCAGTGTTGTACTTTCTCCCCATGTCTGCATGGGTTTCCTCCCACATTCAAAGACGTTCAGGGTTAGCAGATTAATTGGTCACATGGGTGTATATGGTCAGAGCAGGTTTGTGGGTCGAAAGGGCCTGTTACTGTGCTGTATCTCTAACATAAATTTTTAAAATTAAATAAAATTATTATCAGTGCTGATCCATTATTCAGTCAGATCCCACTTCCTGATTCCCTTCTTGTCTTTAACCTACATTGTTCATCCATAACCTTTTGTCTTGAGGATTTTTTTGGATGGCTAATCCTTGATCCCCAAGCCCCTGTGCGATAGCAGTTACCTTTGGTGGGTTCCATCCTTTGGCACAACTCTGTGTTGGCAAATTCAACATCCTGAAGCACCGTGAGGGTTCTGAAAGAAATGAAAAGTAGCTGCAGATTAATGATAATTGATTAACAGATTGAGGATGCTATACTTTAGAGTTGTTGGGGATACTCAACGGGTCAAGCAGCATCTGGAGAGGGGGTTGGGAAGGAATTGACGATGATTTAGCTTTATCTTCATCTGACTATGCGTATACATCCAGATGAAACAAAATTCCCCCGGAGTCCTGCGTGTGCACACACACACGCACGAACTCCAACCCACACACACACACACACAATTTAAAATAAATAAATAAATAAATAGATTGAGAGAGATATATATAGATATATATATATATCTATATATATATCTATATATATATTTGGGATGATTTACTTGGTTACAGGCTACTGTTCATCAATCTTGCAGCCTGTGGGAAGCAGTGATCTCCCCGCCTGACAGCCCTGATTTTGATGCTCCTTGTATGTGATTGTGGGTCAAAGATACTGTGAAAACAAGAAATTCTGGAGGAACTCCACAGTTCTCAACGTCTATTGGGGGTAAATATAGATTACTGACATTTTGGGCCTGAGCACTTCTTTAAGGTATGAGCAAAAAGCAAGCCAGTGCCTGAATCAAAAGGCAGGAGTGTCAGAGCCACCATCACCAAGCTGAGGACCTCTTCTTCACGTGGGCAGGGAGAATGCTGAATGACTGATGATGAACTGTTTCAAGATGCTACTATTTATGAAACAAAATGTATTTATTTTTTACACATGTATATAGGCACTGCTTGTCTGTAGGTATGTTATGTCTGGTTGTGTGTCTGCGTGTTTTGCACTGAGGACCCTCCCTCCCCACATCCTCCTCCAACACGTCTGGCCAGTGGGAAGTGGTGGAGATTGAAACACAGGTCTGACCTTTTGTACAACGCAATTTCCACATGCATTGTTTCCTTTTTTAAAAAAAGCACAAAGGCTCTGGTCCCAGGGGTTGACAATTAATGGAATGTACGCCAAAATTCCAAGACTCTGCCTAATTAAAAGGAAGCCACATATTCTTGGATAGTAGCTGATAGCAAACTCAATAAAGCACACCACTCACAGAGTACAATGAGCATTTTGTTCAATTTCCCAAGAGTTTAAGTTTTGCAGCATTTTCATTTTAGTAAAATAAACATTCCTCAGTAGTTTTTTAAAGATGAGACTACCTTCAGGTTATCAAACAATGAAAGGTAATGTTTCTCTGACAAGCTCCAATCTTCTCTCATTGAGTGCTGGTTCCTGTTCTCTTGTATCTCAGTAGCAAGTAGGTTTAGCTGGCTACGATGGGCATTTGCAGAGAGCTTTTATCACCTGAACCCATTTACAATAAATACAAGTCAGTGTTAATGGTGATTAATAACTGTCACCAGACCACCACGTGGATTAGGCTGTGCAAGGAACACAAAACCACGTGCAGCAAATAGTCCAGTCCAGTTTCTGTTGGAAAAGGCTTGGTGTAGCCAGGAAACATCTGCCCTGCTCTGAAGATATGGCAGAGGTTGGTTGACTGCCGAGAGGGAGAAGATGAAGTCTGCTGGGCTGTCTGAAGACCAGTGGGCACTGCATGGGCTGAGCTGGGTTATGGGCAACAGTGAGAACAAGGCAAGGGTTTCCTGTGAAGGTGACTGAAACACTCCTGTAAAGACGCAGGAAAACAATCCACCGAATATTGCAGTGAACAACCAGGCCCTTCTAATCTGTACTGAACTATTATTCTGCCTTGACCCAATAACCTGCACCTAGACCATAGTCCTCCATACCACTCCCACCCATGTACCTGTCCAAATATTTCTCAAATGTCAAAATTGAGTCCACATTCACCACTTCAGCTGGCAGCTTGTTCCACACTCCCACCACTCTCTGTGTGAAGAAGTTCCCCTAATGTTCCCAATTTCACTCTTAACCCACGTCCTCAGGTTTGTAACTCAGCTACCCTCAGTGGGAAAAAAAGCCTACCTACATTTATTCTGTCTATCCACCTCATTCTTCCACATTCCAGGGAATTAAGTCTTAACCTTTCCCTGTAACTCAGACCTTCAAGTTTAAACCTAATCCAGGAGAATTTTTTTTGTATCAACAGGAATTGTTTCTAAACTTTTAAACCCTTGTACTCCTGCACAGCTGTAACCTGATGCATTTCCCATCCATTGAAGACATTTATGTAAGTTGATACCTCAAGAAGGCAACAACATCATAATGGACTCCCATCACCCTGGTTACAACCCCTTCTCACTGTTGCCTTCAGCCAGAAGGCACAGAAGCCCAAAACCTATCGCCTCGAGGTTCAAAGAAGTTTCATTCCCAAAGCTATGGGCTGCTCCATCACTAAAAATGACTGTCTGCACTCTTGTAACGACATCTTTTTCTTGTACCATGACATTGGTGAACTTTTACGTTCTACTTATCTTTTGCAATTATCTCTTTTCCATTTAATTGTAGTTATTTTTTAACCAAAAGACCTGTGTGACTGTGACTGCACAAGTAAAGATTCCAGTATGTACATTATACATGTTAATTCATCATCTTATCCCCTACACCATCATTGATAGAAGAGGCCAACACACACCTTTCCGAAACAATCTGGCAGGGCCGCGCCTTTCCCTCCCACTACCTGCGCAAATTAATTCACCTTAGGTCTCCCTCCACTGGCATTGCCACTCTGCAGCTCAGATACACACTCCTTGCCCACTCAACTCCACTTATTCCTCCACCCACACTCCCTGCCCTGCTGAGCATTTCCAGCAATTATGCTTTAGAATGTAGAACACCGCAGGCCCTTCGACCCTCGATGTTGTGCTGGCTCTTAAAACCCTCATCTATGCTTCTTGTAGACCTCTGTAATCACCCCTCATCCTTCTTTGCTCCAAAGAGAAAAGTCCCAGCTCTGCTAACCTTGCCTCGTAAGACTTATTTTCCAATCCTGGCAAATCTCCTCTGCACCCTCTCCACAGTTTCCACATCCTCCCTATAATGAGGTGACCACAACTGGACACAATATTTTAAGTGTGGTTTCACCAGAAATTTGTAGAGATGCAACATGACCTCTTGACTCCTGGTCTCAATCCCTGACTAATGAAGCCCAGCCTCCCATAGGTCTCAGATTTCTGGCAGCTGCAATTTTATGCCTTTATGTCCAGGCTCCTCCCCCTCCCCCCAAGTGAGCATGGGTCCCCCTGCTTACTTCGTCATGGTGTCAGTCCTTATGCACTGGTCCTTGGCCCAGACACAGTGCGGGTCCCTGGCCAGTATGCAGTCGGAGCAACTTTGGTACTTCCCACAGTCCGCCATGGGGATCTGGACCACCTGACTGCGCGAGCCAGCAAACAGAAGCCTCTGCAGGAAGGAAGGAGGCGGTGTTAGAATTCACGACACCCATCAAGACCCCGCGCTTCTCTCCCCACGGACGCAATGGCACAGATTGCTTCAGCACCCTGGGTTCAATCCTGACCTTGGGCATTGTTTGTTAGCCTTTTCTCCCTGTGACTGTAAGGGTTCCCCCCCCCCCCCCCCCACTCCCTCGGGTGCTTCAGTTTCCTCCCAAATCCAAAGGTCGGGCCGGTTGGTCGGTCAATTGGCAGCTGTGAGTGAGAGAACCTGGGGATGACTTTATTGAGGATGTGGAGAGAATACAATGGAATTAATGCAAGCTTAATATACCTTGGTCTAGCATGGACTCAATGGGCCGAAAGGCTTGACTACTTCACAGGACAATTATAGAACAGGCAGATTGCTAAGGAAACAGAAGGTGACCAAAAGCTTGGTTCCACACATAGCTATTGGCTGGTTAAAAGACTCTTAGTCAGACACATAGATGCAGGAAAAATGGAGGGTTCTGGGTGTGAGGTGGGGAAGGTTTAATTTGTTGAGTAGGTTTATATAGGTCAACACAACATTGAGGGCTAAATGGTCTGGTACTGTGATGTTCTATATCAGTCTTGACAGAGGTGAAGAGGTTCAGAGAGGAAATTCCCAAGTTTAAGGATCAGGTACAGTCATCAATAGTAGAGTCAGGAATCCTGAATTTGTTGCCACAGACGGCCAAGTCAGTGGGTGCACTTAAGGCAGAGGTTAATAGGTTCTTGATTAGTTTGGGGAGAACGAAGGAGAATGGGGTTGAGAGAAAAAATGGATCAGTCATAGTTCGAATGGCAGAGCAGACTTGATGGGCCAAATGGTCCAATTCTGCTCCTACATCTTGCAGTCTCAGCAGAGAACAGCAGATGTTTCAGAGGGTTTTAAGAGCTATTGGAGGTGACAGGTTGGGAGAAACAGAATTTAAAAGATCAGAATTCTCCTCCAGTAAAACCCCTGTTATCCAGAACTCAAGCAACTGGCAAAAAAAAAATTGCGGAAAATAAATTACGGAAGTTTCAAATTGGTTTGCCTCACTGTTAGTTCGTTAATCATGCAATCTCAAGCAACCAGAAGATACACTTATCCAGCATCTACCAATCCCCATAGGTGTTGGATACTAGGGGGTTTTTACTGTATTCAGTCTGTTGCTACTGTAGGTCAACAAATGTGGGGCAGAGAGATGACAGGAAGCAGAGATCAGTGAAATCCCACTCAATTCAGGACAGATGTTGCCTCTCTGCCAAACTCTTGTGATAATATTCTGGAGAATAACATGGAATGATCTAACTCTCTGTACCAATCTCCCACCATCTCTCCAGTCAGGACAAATTTTAAAAAAACTATCCATAAGAGGAACTCAGCAGGTTTGAGAAATGTGAATGGGGAAGGGAAGAGATCATTCAACAGGACTGGGGAGGGGAGATTCCCAGTGCCATGAGCAGAGTGGGAGGGGTGAGATGGGGGCAAATAAGAAGTTGGTGGACCGGGGAGGGTTAAAGGATGGCAGACAGAGGAGTTGGAGGTGAGTGATTTTTTTTTAAGACGTACAGTACGGTAACAAGCCCTTTCGGCCCACAAGCCCCATTACACCCAATTAACCTACAATCCCAGTATGTTTTGAAGGGTGGGAGGAAATCCACTCAAACACGAAGATAACGTACAAATTCCTTACAGACAGCGCCAGATTTGAATCCAAGTCTCTGGCAATGTAACAGAGTTGCACTAACCTTACTGCTCTTGACAGGTGCCTGACAAATGGGAGAGAGTGGGGGAAGAGGAGAATGGGAAAGTGGGGGGGGAGGGGGGAAAGAAAAGGAACAGGCAGTTCTTAGATGAGCCATAGGAGGATGAAGGTGGAGACTTTGTGTGGAGTAGGTGGGATGGACCCTACAGTCCCTAAAGCATTTGCCCAGCCCTGATGTGCGTGACCCCATTCAGACCACGAGTCCATGCCACTCAATTACACCCAAATGACTTACACTCCTGGTACATTTTGGAGGAAACCGGAGCCCCCAGCGGAAACCCACACAGATACATGATCCGACACAGGCTGCACTCAGAGAGGCAGAGAGAACATATGTGAGAGGATAACTGTGGGCCTGTGTGCTTCCACCTGGAACCGACAGATGTCAGAGTACATCCAACTGGGATTCTTTCTCCGGCATGCGAGGCAGAATTACCATTTACTAGTAATGCAAAAAAAAACTATACTCATTGTACACATGTCAACAAATAAAGAAATGTAAACAAACTGACTGCAATACAGAGAGAAAAAGATCAATAAAGTGCAAATGTAGAGTCCTTAAATGAGTCCCTGATTGAGTTTATTGTTGAGGAGTCTGATGGTGGAGGAGGAGCAGCTGTTCCTGAACCTGGTGATGCGTTGAGTGACCTTGGGGTGGCTTAGTGCTTACAGAACGTTGGGCTGACTCACCTTCCTCTTTGAGATGGTTAGGCTCTCCACAGGCTGTGCCTCCTCAAACAGCTGGACCTCTTCGATGACATGTGCTCGTGAACCAATCATTACAGCCTTCTGGAGCCATCCCTGTCCTAAGGATGGCGGGGGCGGGGAAGCAGAAAGCACAGGGGAGTCATTTGGAATAAACCACAGCAACCAGAAAAACTGGATACAAATCCACCCGGATCAGGATTTGGCTCTTCTTTTCAGTAGGACGGCAGATGGGTCAGAAGATCTGAAAGCTCCAGCTCACAGCAAGACACCATCAAACTGCCTCAAGTTCCCATGCAACAGCTAACCTCCTCTTCCCAACTCCCCCCAATGCACTTCACCAGAGGGTCCCAAACTGAATACAGCACCAAGGAGAGATGCATTTGTCCTAATATTTATTTTAAAATGTAATTTTGATCTACGGCCCTTTCAGCCCACGAGCCCGTGCCGCTCAATTGCACCCAAATGACCTACAACCCCGATACATTTTGAAGAGTGGGAGGAATCCGGTGCCCCCGGAGGAAACCCACGCAGATAGGGGGAGAACGAATAAGACACACGGGATTCAAACTCTGGTCCCGATCACTGGCACTACAACAGCTTTGCACTAATCGTTATGCCCCAATGGCCATCAACCCAACTCCCTCTCCAATAGAGGCCGCTTGATCTGCTGACCGTTTTCCAGTTGTTAATTTAGATTCATTTTATGGAAGGAGATGTAGCATCAACATATGGTGGAATTTCCAGAGCAGAGGGTCATTGTCACCCATGGCAGGCCAAGCAAATCCAGGGAGTCATGAAGCCAGACATTGGAGTGGCAGAATTAGAATTTCTTGTTATGAACATGCCACGAAATTCATCGTCTGTGGCAGCATTCCAGGCACAAATTTTTAAATTACATGTAAAAAAACTAGTGCAAAAGAAGGTTCGTTGCTGAAAAGGGAGAAGCTTTAGGAAAACTTCACACAGAGAAAGGTGGGGATGTGGAATGAACTGCCAGCTGAAGTGGTGAATGAGGGTTCAATTAAGAGAATTTGGACAGGTACATGGATGGGATGGGGTATGGATGGCACAGGTCAGTGGAACTAGGCAGGAAAATAGTTCAGCCCAGTCTAGAAAGGCCGAAGGGCCGGTTTCTGTGCAGTGATGTTCTCTGGTTCTATGCCCCTGGGCCTTGCCACCAGCTTCTGCTCGGTATGCCCCCGTCTCACCACTAAGCATCTCTCAGGCAGGGAAGGAGCATCAATGCAGGGAGCCTCAGGAGAGGATGGTGTGAGATTAATCAGTTACCATGCCAAAGCTTGGAAAATGTTGGATTTGTAAGAAATCCATGTCCTCCCACTTGTGGTCATGTCTCGGGTCTGCTGGAGCCAAAGGTCTGAGATTCTATAAAATAGATTAAAGAACCACTCTTTAAATCCTAATACAGCAAGATCCCTGGTGTCTAACCCCCCAGAGGTTTGGTTAGATGCCGGTTGCTTGAGAGTGCGTGTTGTGTGGATTGGCAAACTGACCCCTGAGGGCACCAATTTTAAACTTTCGTATTTTTTTACCGATTTATTTTCCATGAATTCTGGATATTGGGGATTTTATTCTCTTTCTTTACAGTTTTCTGTCAGATTTGAAATAATCTTTTGCTGAAAAGCCAGAAGTCGATCCCTTGCATCAAATGAATAAACGTTATTGTCAAATGCCTTTCAAGGGCATCTAGCTATTGCATGATCTCTTTGGCAACTCAAGAACTACAACACCCTTTAGAACTAACCCATCTGAAAGCCACTTAAACGTCAGTCTGTTACCAGTACCACTCCTGATCTAAATTTGGCTGCAGTTTCAAGAGGACACATTTTCCCACGGAGGGAATGTCAAGGAGGCAGAGCCTGAAGACGCATGCACTGTATCCACATATGCACTCCCCACCAGCCTTCCCTTTCCAACCTTGTATTCCTGTCTACATTCGAGGGGGGCACAGTTAGTGGAACAATATAACAGTGCCAGCAAATCAAGTTCAAATCCGCCAGTCTGCAAGGAGTTTGTATATTTCACGTGTCTGCGCGAGTTTCCAAGGGTCCTCTGGGTTCCTCCCACATTCCAAAGATGAATGGGGTTAGTAGGCTAATTGGTTATATGGGAATTCTTGGTCAGCGTAGGCTCATGGGCCAGAGGGGCCTGTTACCGTGCTCTATGTCTAAATTTTAAAAAATAAACTAAAAGAGATGCTGTTTATTCTCCCCTCTTACTCCTCTTCCTAGTTGGAGTGGGGTGGGGGGAGGGAGGGGGGTGTCGGTGGGAAGAAGGCAAGAGTGTAAAAGACAGTTTTTTCCCCCACAGACAGCAGTCTCTTGAATGAACCCCAGAACAGTGATATTATGCTGCCCTTACTTGGTGCTAATTGATCTTTCTTTTCAATGCCATCCAATACTCTGTAACCCATTTCAATTCTCTACCCCATTCCCTTGCTGACAATGTCTCACCATGGTCTCATGCACTGCCAGACTGAGACTACCTGCAAATTGGAGAAACAACACCTCCAAGGGGCAGGAGGGGGAAGCACAATCCCACAGGCAGGAGGTGAATAAGGGAGGAAGGGCACACCAGCAAACAGGAGGAAGGGGGATGGCTCTGTGAACAGGGGTGGTGAACTGGAGGAAAGAAGAGAGAGGGGAAAGACTGCGGCAGCTGGCTACATTTGTACTCAGTCTCCCGAAGAGGATGTGGCAGGGTAGATGCTGAGATCTTTCTGCTGTTGGGAGAGTCTTGATTGCAAAGACACAGATACAGGATAAGGGGGTGGCCACTTAAAAGTGAGCCGTGCTGCAGTTTCTTCTCACGGTGGTAAATCTTTGAAATCATGCACCCTGGAGGATTGTGCAGGCTAAATCACTTCAAGAGGGGAGTGGACAATGTTAAGAAAGATCAGCATTATAGTCAATTGGTACAAAGGAGGGGCCGACTACTGGTTCGATGAAGAAAATAGAACCTTGCGTAAAACACAAATTTTAAATTTAGACATACAGCACGGTAACAGGCCACTTCGGCCCACAAATTCATGCTGCCCAATTTACACCCAATTAACCTACATTCCCAGTAGGTTTCCTACAGTGGGAGGAAACCAGAGACCCCAGGGAAAACCCACGCAGACACAGGGAGAACAGACAAACTCCTTACAGACAGCACGGGATACGAACCCCGGTCCTGATCGCTGGCGCTGAAAAGGCATTGCACTGACCACTACACTAACTGTGCCACCCCAAAGGTCTGCAGACACCGTGACTGAAGCTGGGGAAATTCAGTAGGTAATACCTTGATGAAGGGCTCAAGTCTGAAATGGTGGTTTCGTATCTTTATCTTTGCTACATGAAGTACACTGTTTGGCCTGCTGAGTTTCCCCAGCGTTGTGTTCCCTCTCTAACTCTTTTCTCCCTAACCAGGACACAGTCCATAACCAACACCGTGAGGATTGTTCCATCAAACTCTCCCCCCCCCCCCCCCACTTCCCCAAGCATAAACTTTCCAACTCCCCCGCCCTGTATCTCACTGAAATCAAAACACCACCATTTTGGTCCAACTGATTCTTTCCCAGAACACGCAAAACATTGAAATGCACAACTCCCACAGGATTTCCTTTTTAAAAAAATCTAATTTATGGTCGTTTAAATTTACAAAGATGCAAACCACCTACGTCCTAACTTATCTCAACATTGCTCCTGCTTCCTTCAGCACTGGTGGCCTCCTGCCATATGAAGGTAGGGTGGAGCTTTTATAAATTTAGACACAGCACAGTAACAGGCCAGGCCCTCTTGGCCCATGAGCCTGTGCCCAATTGCACTCAATCAACCAACAAACCCCGTACGTTTCAAACGGTAGGAGGAAGTCAGAGTCCCCAGGGAAAACCCACATATACACACAAGGAGAACGTACAAACTCCTTACAGACGGCATAAGATTCAAATCCTGGTTACTGGCGCTGTAACTGCTAGGCTGATCCCATCACCCCAAAATTGAGGATGGATTTCTCAGTGTTGTGTGGGTAGAAAACAGACAAATTTCACTGCCACATCCTCCTTCTTAAAGAGGAGTAGCGTCAATGGCTCTTTCTCTCTCACCGCCATCAATAACCTGGATTCCAGAGCACACTGGAGACAACGAGGTGCAAGCCTTTGCCATTAGTCTGTCCAGGTATTTTGAACAACTATTGCCTTGTGCAAATCAAGAGCTAGATGGGAGGAGCTGATGAGACTCAAGGGATCTCTGTCCCAGCAATGATGTGGATCAAAGGGTGACAGCACTTCTTTTCACTGCACACTGGAGTGGCACAAATGTGAGGTGACTGTCAACAGCTGTTGCCTCACACCTCAAGCGACCGAGGTTTGATCCTCACCAATGCCTTGCGGATTTAACCTTGCCCCTCCAATTTCCTCCATCTCAAAAACATGCAGGTTTCAATTGGTCAACTACTTCACTTCTGATCCCCACTCCTGACTGTCCACGGCCACATGCACTGCCAAACCAAGGCCACCCGTAAATCGGTGGAGCAACACCTGGGCACTCTCCAACCGGACGGCATTAGCATCGACTTCTCCAGTTTCTGCTGGACCACTCCCCATTCTCCCTCTCTCTTCCCCATCTATCTCTCTCCTTTCCCCCAGCTCTCCAACCCCTTCCCTCTCCATTCACAGAGCCATCCCCCCTCCCCCTGTTTGCAGCTGTGCCCTCCCTCCCTTATCCACCTATTACCTCCTGCCTGGGGACCATGCTCACCCCCTCCCCTCTACGATCTTATATAGCAAAGATAAACACATCTTGAAGGTCTCAAGCCCGAAACATTGGTTATGTATTGTTATTTTTGCCAAATAAAGGACACTGTTTGACTTGCTATGTTTCTCTAGCATTGTGTTTTCACTTCAGTCACGCATTCTGCAGACTTTTGTGTTTTAATCTTCTCACCTCAGGTTTGAGGGTTAAATGGCCACTTTAAACAGATGAATTGTGCAGGGAGGACCGGTAGAATCAGGGAAGACCGTTGATGGGAATGTAGGGACAATGGAATGGCTTAGTGTAGGATTAGTTCTCAATGGTCAGCATGGACTTGGTATCTGAAGGGCCCTGCTTCCATGCAATTTAGTTTGAAAAGCGAGTGTGTGACATAGTTAGTGAGGCAGTGGTTAGTGATTATTACAGCGCCAGCGACCAAGGTTCAAATCCGGTGCTGTCTGTAAGGAGTTTGTATGTTCTCCCTGTGTCTGCGTGGGTTTCCTCCGGTTCCCTCCCACCTTCCAAAACATACTGGGGGGGGGGGGGGGGGGGGGGGGGGCAGTTGTAGGGTGATTGGTATATTTGGCCAGCATTGGGTCGTGGGCCAAAAGGGCCCATTACCATGATCTATGTCTAAATTAATCCAAATATTCAGCATTGAGATCCAGTTTGAAAATGGTCAGTATGGAAGAGTAGTGCTGAAGGCCCTGCTCTGTGTTGGACATGCGACCCATTGCTACCTGTTTCTCCCAAAGGGGAGGGAGACTCACCAGTGCCGATGTACAGCACGTTCCACGAGGCCACCCGGTCCACCACGAGCCGCGTGTAGTTGACGTTCTTCTGGACCAGTAGCGGCTGGCGGCCCACCGGCCAAACCTGCTCGTTCATCAGCGGATGCTCCTTGGCGAAGTTGAGGGTGCTGTCGGGCAGTTCGAGGGAGGTGTTGTAACCACTCTTCCTGTGGCTGTTGGTGATGCACTGGGGATGAGGGAGGACCCACGTGAGGAGTTGTGTGAGGAGGTGAAAGCAATTGCCACTCTGATGAGATGGCTACCAGTTACCAGTTGTTGGTGTTAGGGCCACTTATAAATGATTTGGGTTATGGAATCAATGGGTTTGTGGCTGAATTTGCAGACGATACCAAAATAGGTTGGTTGGGGAGGTGGTGCTGAGGATACTGAAAGGCTGCAGAGACTTGGAGAGATTAGAAGAATGGGCAGAGGTGGCAGATGAGATAATGTTAGAAAGTGTATGGACATATTACTTTGGTAGAAGAAATAAATGGAGAGGTGGGGAGAAATTTCAAAATTCAGAGGTGCAAACTGACTTGAGAGTCTTCCTGCAGGACACCAAAAAGGTTAACCTCCAGGTTGAAGAGGGCAAATGCAGTGCTGATGTTCATTTCTGCACATAAAAGAGCGAGGGTGTATGTTGAGACTCTCTCGGGCACTGGTGAGAATGGAGTACTGAATACGGAATTGGGTGCCTTCATTTGAGAAGAGAAGCGCTGGTGTTGGAGAGGGTTCAGAGAAGATTTACTAGAATAAAAGGGTTAGTACATGAGGAAGGTTTGTCGTCTCTTTGACTGGACCCGGGAGTACAGAAGGATGAGGAGGAACTTCAAAGACATTTCGAATGCTGAAAGGCCCAGGACAGAGTAGATGTGGCAAGGTTGTTTCCCATGGTAGGGGAGTCTAGGACAAGAGGTCACCACAGGATAAAAGGGCATCAAGGATTTTGGGGAGAAGATTGGGAAGAGGGGCGTGCATACATATGTGTACCCCCAAAAAAAGCTCGCCTTTCCTCAGCCAGAGTCCATGGGAGAAGAACCAAAGAATGGGACAGGAGCGGACTGCTTTTGCAATATTCCCGATCTTTGGAAGATGAAAGGTCTCGGGAAGGGTCAGTCGTGCACTTACGGATCCTGGTCTGGGATTCGGCACTTTATCCGAATATTGGCCCCATTTCTGAGCCTGGTCCCGGAACACCTTGTATGGGCCGTCGAACGCTCGCTGGATGTCCTTCATCCGGTACTGGCATACAGCAGAAACATCCAGGTCAGCCCTGCGGGCAGAGGCACGATGCCGGTTAGACAGGAAGACCGTCTCATGCAGCAGGCAAGCTGACAGGCTGGAACAGGTCACCACCACCATGTTGGGGCACCAGCAAGATGGATTAGAATGCTTCGCTCTGGAAGCATTAGACATCCAGACAAAAATGGGGCAAGATGGAGGAGAAATGACAGTAATAGATTGTACCTCTTTAATCCGGAGACATTAGGACCTGGCCACAAAAAATGCTGGAAGTCTGAAATTGACCCCTAAGTGAACTCCCTAATGTTAACATATCAAAGGTCTAACAAAGCTTAAATCAGGAAATAATACTGTAAGGCGGCACGGTTAGCGCAACGCCTTTACTGCACCAGCGATCCTTACAGAGGGCGTGGGACTTGAACCTATCGAGTCCTGATCTCCCGATCACGGCAGATTTAACCTTTGCTGCACCCGCGATTGGGAGATTAGTACAAATTCCTTACAGAGGGCATGGGACTTGAACCTCTCGAGCCCTGATCGCGGCAGATTCGACCTTTACAGCGCCAGCAATTAGGACCTGACTCGATTTCCGTGTCGTCTGTAAGGAGTTTGTACTAACAGCTGCAGATTCAAACGTGCCAGACCATGGGAGTTGGTGGACCACAAAGCGCCAGATGGTAGAGGTACAACCTGTACTAGATACCTGGATTAAATCACAGCCCAGAATGAAACATGGAAGTCTGCAGGCGCATTGATTGTAGTCAAAACACAGAAATGACGGAGGAACTCAGCCGGTCTCGCAGGGTCTGAGGCAAAGATATACAACTCCTGTTTCAGGCCTGAGCCCTTCTTCAAGGTACAGAAAAGGCGGATGAATAAAAGAAATAGTGGGGGGTGGAGTTCAGACCAACAGACAAAGGTGATAATTGGATGTGGAGAAGGGACCAGGAGAGAGGGAAGGTGAGAATGGATAGGGGAAGGGGAGTGGTTTGAGTGATGTAGGCAGTTCAGACATAAATTCAAAGCACAGAGATGTTGGAGGAACTCAGCTGGGCTCACAGTGTCCATAGGTGAAGATACATTACCGATGTTTCAAGCCCAAGTAGTATATCTTCACCTCCTATGGATGGTGTGAGACCAGCAGAGTTCCTGTGTTTTGACTACAATCACAGCATCTGCAAACTTTCCTGTTTCATTCTGGGCCGAGATTTAATTCAGGCACAAATCACCTGAGGTTCCCCTGCCTGACAATACCCTACCCCTGCTGACATGGAATCCCTGCCTTTGTCTGCAGGACGCTGCCTGTGCCTGCTGAAGCCCAGTACCAGCAGGGCTCCCCCACATGCCATCAGCGAACTCAGTCTCCACCCAGGCAGGGGAAGGTGAGCAACTGCCCCAGATGGATCCCTCCCCCCTCCTCCCCACCCCACTTTTAACCCCGTGGCTTCAGGTTACACTTGCCTCCAGGCTATTTAATTGCTTAACCCTTTGATAGATGAGGCAGAGGAACTGATTTTCCCTTGTGGAAATATGAAATGTCAAGGTCAATGTGAAAGTGGTGGCTCTACATTCCGGGAAAGAGCATTAAATCCTGAACTGGAAGCTTTTGGTCCAGCTCTTTCGATAGCATTTTGAATCAATGGAACTCTTAACACATCCCCATCTTTCCTGTAAGCATACAGCAGAAAACATCTATCAGTGCCGTCAGTTTAAAAGGAAGCATCTCGGCTGTGCATTCTTTGAGCTCTTTAGGTGACAGGAAGAGTCAGGCCACTAATCAGCAAATCAACGACCAGCTCTATGCCCCACTCCCATACTCACATGGCTGTCCATGGCCTCCTGTACTATCCCACCAAGACCACCTTTAAATTGGAGGAGCAACATCTGATTTTCCACCTGGGCACTCTCCAACCTGATGGCATTAACCTCGATCTCTGATTTCTTTTTCCCCTCCCTTCCCTTTCCCCTGTCTTCTTTCCTCCAGCTCTCCATTCACATAGCCATCCCCCCTCCCCCTGTTTACCCCTTATCCACCTATTACTTTCTGCCTGTGGGACTGTGCTCCTCCACATGTCCCCCCCCCCCCCACAGCATTTTAATCAGGCGCCTGCCGACATTTTTCCATATCTTGATGTAGGGCTCAAGCCCAAAATGTTGTTTCTGTATCTTTGCTCGAAAAGGACACTGTTTGACCTGCTAAATTGCTCCAGTATCGTGTTTTCACTTCAAACACAGTGTCTGCAGACTTTCATGTTTTACTTAATCAACAACCAGGGACATGGGAGTTCAACTGCAGGCCTGGCTGCGCCTGTTCTTGGATGGGAGGAGATTTGAGACCAGTGTGCAAGATTGTGACTTGTTTAGACAAGAGAAATGGGGAAAGAGCACAGGTTGGCAGGCAGTTCAGAACCACAGCCACTCCGCAAAGTTAAAGTGAAGGCAGACAATACAAGAGGGAAGTGAGAAAATACTTAAGGGGGAGTAGTTTTAATCAGAGTCTTTTTGGAACAGATATAAGGAGGGATTTCTTTAGCCAGAGGGTGGAATTTGTTGCCACAGATGGCTGTGGAGGCCAAGTCATTGTTTATTTAAAGCAGAAGCTGATAGTGTGTCGAAGGTTACAGGAAGAAGGCAGGAGAATGGGGTTGGAGAGCAAAATAAATCAGCCATGATCAAATGGCAGAGCAGACTCTATGGGGTGAATGGCCTAATGTCTTATGGTGTAAAACAGAGTCAATGGAACAGGAATAATTTGTAGAGCTACGGGCAAAAAGAATGAGAATGGGACCAATTGGGTGGGTGGGGTTGGGTGTTCGTGGGAGTGAGTGTGTGCCCAGATGGCTTCTGTGTTTATTTACCTCGTTTTTGGATTTTGTTTAAGCAACGCTATTGCCTAGTATGGAACGCCATCTTCCACAACTCCCAGAGCAGTCAGTCATCTCCACAATTTGGGAGGCAATTGTTACCCCTGGGACAGGAGCGGTTGGGGTCATTCATCTGAAGTCTATCTGCAGCCTTGTCCCAATTTAAAGGGGTCAACGATGATGCTGGGAGTAGTCAAACAGTCCTCCCACTGCAGTTGAGGTTCTCAGCAGCAATAGAGGTGAGAACCAGGCCTTGGATGTTGGCAGGGGGTAGGGAGGCAGGAAGGGAAAGGTTTGTCACAAAGACCTACCATTGAGCCTGGAAGATGCCGTAGAACACCGTGTTCTTCCAGCTACCATCATTCAGCGTGTAGATTGTCTGAATCTGGTTCAGGTGAAGTTGCAGCTCTGGAACCGAACACAATAACCGGGCCTTCAGAAAGGTGGTCCATTTCTTCTGAAGGGTTCGAGCCCCACCCAGGTCGCCCTGCAATTGAAAGGACAAAGAACACTCACTCTTCTGATGCCATCCAACACGCCTGCCTTGAATCGAGCAACTTGGTGTGCCAATGCAGTGGGCATTCTGGAGATGATCATAACCATGTCGATCTAGAGCAGAGTCAGCCAAACTTCCTTAATGCAGGAGCCACATACGACAAACCTGATGTTTGAGCGATCGCAAGCCATGCCCACCAATGCTATCTTAGTGAGCGGTGAGCAGTGGCTCATTCCATGCCTGTCATAGCCAACATACCATATATGTCATCGTACAAGATGACTCTATACAGTATGACCCCTGGAACTTCCACCTAAAATGTTGGTTTTGAGCGATATCCTTTGTATAAAGCAATTCCCTCTCCCCCAAAATCTGGAACTGACCAGTGGATGCTGTTAAAAGCAAATCACATTATTTTAATAACAAATCATCATTTAAAAGTTTAAATTTTATTTAGATAATGGACCCTGCAGAGGAGCGCTGAGATTTCATATATAACTAGCGCAAGATTGCATCAAGGCTGGCGGGAAGATGGCGGCAGTCATCAAGATAAGAATTTCAGTTTCTTTGGTTTTAAGGTGAAAATTTTAAGATTCATAGATCATTCTAAACAACAGCACATTCAGTACAGGTATACTCTGCTTTATGAAACTAGAGCGTCACTATGAAAGCATTCATAAGCCGAAATGGCGTAAAGCAAAGACCCACTGAAATCCTTTTGTTAAAGCGAACACAGGTTTCTTTGTAAAAGCGAATTTTCGTAAGGTGAGCATTTGTAATATAGGGTATACCTGTATTGCCATGAGCCGCATATTATATGTCAAAAAGCTGCATGTGGCTTGTGAGCGTGTTTTGGCCACCCCTGATCTGGACTCACACCAAGTTGTAGGCACAGAATTGGGCCCTTCAGCCTGTCAAATCTATGTCAACCATCGTACTAATCTGAACGTCTCATTTACTTGCATTTGGCCCTTGGCTCAATTTACCTCGACAAGCGTGGCACGGTTAGCTTGGGATGGCAGCGGTTAGCGTAGCAGTTAGCACGGCGACTGGGGGTCCGAATCTGGTGCTGTCTGTAAGGAGTTTGTCTGTTCTCCCTATGTCTGTATGGGTTTCCTCCCACACTCCAAAATGCACGACGGGGGTTGTAGGTTAACTGGGTGGCAAGGGCTCATGGGTTGGAAAGGCCCATTACCAGGCTGCATGTCTAAATTTAATTCAAGTTCTTGCCTTGATGCTTCTTAAGCCCCTTGAAAAGGCCTGCCTCTATCACCTCTGCAGACAGCAAATTCCAAATAATCTCTGAATTTGGGGAAACCCCCTCCCCCTCCAGATAACCTCCAAACTTCCTTACTTTCACCTCTTAAACCAGTAACTATTCAGGCTCAATTCACATCAGGACAATGTTTCCTTCCTGAAGATTATAAGATGTTTATTTTTCAAGGAATCCAAGTGTTTTCTGAACTTCACTACCAGAATCTAGCTCTTCAGGTTTATTTAAATTATTTTATTTTAAATTAAACATACGGCATGGTTCCAGGCCATTTCGGCCCACAAATCATACCACCCAATTAACCTGGTACATTTCAATTCAATCCATTATTTAACCTCCACCCAAGTATCTGAATATTTTAATATGCCTTCTGCCACACCACCCAAATACACACATTAATCTACACACAGATCACAATTCCAATAGCACTGGATGACAAACTTTTCAAAAGTTTTGCTTCCTGTAAAAACATTGGGGATTATGATGGACAACTTCTGAACACAATGATAATTTCAGATTTGCTGTATCACGTAGGAACTTGGAGAAATATTAAATTAACTTTTATTAAATATAACATTTCCTCGCATAATGACCTAAAAATGTTTTGCCGCTGATATTTGCTTGTACTCAGCATCTGATGCCTCTCAGGTCAGCACCTAACAATAGTCGGCCTGCATTGATGGATTCCAGTGGCCCCGATACCACTTTTTCAGTCGCAAGTGTGGATGCAGAAAATGAATTTTCAATGATATGTTGCACTTTGTGGTTTTAGATGCTTGAAGTAGACTTAAAATGTGACAGGAAATCACAAAAACATCTTAAATAATAGCATGTGGTAGGAATATTTTACGGTGATTTTTGTGATCAGAAGCCCAATAATGCATAAAATATGCCCAAAAGTGTTCAGGAAGCAAAGTCTTCATTGTCCAGTGTAATTTTACCACTGCCCTATCTTTCCAAACAGAAATCCCAAATCTGGAGGGAGGCAGTGAAGATGTTTCGGAGGGGTAAACCCCAAAGGCAGGTATAGTGACTTCGATCCAGTAAGTCGTCGCTTGAAGGCCAAGTGAAACACTCGTTCATGACACGTTTTCAATTAGTTTCAATACAAGTCCAGATGTATTTTTATTTCATAACCAACTTCAAATTATCTTCTTTAACGCTGACATGAAATAATCATAAACAACATCTACATTTGATGCTCCGTGAATACAGAGAAACATCAGTGTTGACTTTCTTCTAAAGTTATCGGTGTTTCACTCACCCTTCTCTATGGCTCCATGTTTAACGTTCTAAATGAAGCTCCCCTAATGTGTCACGCATTACCATGCATGCTCCAACCAGCACGCTAACACCCGAGCGCACTGCGCATGCTCTGAGGACCCCGCATGCCCACAACTACAGAGGGAGCTGCACCCAGCCAAAACATACTCGGGATGCCTCCGATACCCGTGGGGACCAACAGGACACCTACCGAACAAGTAAAGAAATTAAACCGATTTGGCTCGTTTGGCCCCTGCAGCAGGTGTAGCTCCTCCCTCCCCCCCACCCCCCAACCACGAACATTAAAAAGGACAGGCAGAAACCAGCTCCTGGAGACTCATTCCCAGTCTGCGTGCTCCATGTAGCTCGCCTCGAGTGCTGCCCCAGTTTTATGCCCATCAGCACAAACCATAGTGAAGGACTGCTTCTTTTCTGCTGTTTTAATTATTTTTTTCCAAAAATAGATTTTATTCACAATGAATTATTCACAAAAATGAAAACTATTCAAAGTCTTTTCACACCCATAGTATCAATCGCATCTATACACTCCCATTGCTGTACACTGTTACATTTGTTCGCTAAATACACTACCCCTGTGGAACCTTGTTGCCTCTACCCGCTCTGTTCCCCTCGGTCTCAGCCCCTCAGCGCCTGGTAATGGGATGACTTCAGACTGTGGTCCTTCCCCCCCCCGTGCCTTCACGTTGGTTGTCCCGAGCCTCAGTGCGTCCATCCCTGAGCCTGGAATGTGCTAGCTGACAGCATTCCCAGACCCACATCTCCTCCGGGTGCTGGAAGACCAACAGGTTTCGGGCAAGCCAAAGTGTGTCTTTCACCGAGTTGATGGTCTTCCAGCAGTTCTGGATGTCTGACCCCGACTGCGTCCCAGGGAACAGCCTGTAGATCAGAGAGTCATCAGTCACACGGCAGCTGGCAATGACAAATGAACCTATCCTTTGTAAAAGAAGATGACCGGTACTTTTCTCTGGCACTTTGTCCCAGTCACTATACACCTTGCACTTTTGACTGACCGTTAATGCTGCACCATGCACTTTATTACTGCATACTTAAGTATGGGTTGACTTGCCTGGGCAGCACATAAAGCAAAGCTTTTCACTGCATCTTGGTACAGGTGAAAATCAACAATTCAATTTAATTTCCTCTGCTCTCTCATTATACAGTGAGAGGTTATGGTTTGATGTGGAGTGTGAGTGGTGTAGTGGAGGCAATGTCAGCATTCCAAAGGGAGTTGGCCAAGTAGTGTAAAGAGTCTGCAGAACTCTGGGGATGGACAAAACTGGAGACAAGTAAGATGGGAGGAGGTCAAATGATTTAAGATGCAGCTCGCTTGCACCATCCAGCACTCCCACAATCCAAAACTAATTTGGATGCCTTGTAATATAATTAACTCCCAAAATCAAACCCCTCAATCCCAAACTGAGGCGAACCTCTTCTGACCTCTACATTTCCCATGACCTTTCCCAATCAGCTTGCTGAAATAGTGTCAATTTAGAGCAAATGAAAAAAAAACCCAAGTCATCTGGGATTTCGATAGTCACTGCCCAGAAATGACTGTCAGTGCCTTCAACAGCTGCCGGAGGACCGCAATTTGATTCTAATTGAATTGAAAATGAGGATCCTGGGCTGCCACTTCCTCACCCGGTGGGAAAGGCTGGTTGTTTGGAAGATATTGTGTGATGGAAAGGGTTTTAATGAGAAAGGTTAAAATCAAGATCGTAGTGGGGGAGGAGCAAGCAGAAGAATGCAGCAGAGAGCAGATGTGGGGGGGGGGGGAGGGGGGATGATAGATGCTAATCTGAATACAGATACTCCTGTGAGATGGAAGCAATGGCAGGAAGACGAGAAGCAACAGGGTCAGACAGAGTGAGGAATTCTTCAACATCCCCATGAAATCGTCAAGAAGCCTGTGGCGATCTTTCTCAACGAATATATGTATTCAGGAGGATCAGAGCCAGGACCACCAGGCTGAGGAACAGCTTCTTCCCACGGGTGGCGAGAATGCTGAACGACCAAAGGAACTGTTCACACTCACCATCCGAGACACATTTGTACAAAACAATTTTTTTTATAGATAAAACATTTGTCCTACATGTGTATTGTCTGTATGTGTGTTAAATCTTGCTGTATGTCTACGAGTTTGCACCGAGGACCGGAGAACATTGTTTCGTTGGGCTGTACTTGTACAATCAGAGGATAATGCATTTGATTTGAATGAATTAGCTGTCCCCTTCATCGGGGGTGGATACTGATGTATGGTCAGGGATTAGCTCTGCCGAACACAAACACCCCATCTCAGAAGCCCAACGAGCAGCCTGCCTGTTCCAGATTTTAATCACACCAACACTGGTGGGGTGGGGTGGGGAGGAGCCAGACATGGTACACTGGGGCAAAGGCAGGGTAATCTAGAGACACCAAGGAATGGTGTTGGAGAGAGGAAAATCAGCAAGATAATAAAATCCAGCACTTTTAAACTGTTTGGCATATAATTCAATATAAAATTTTTTTTTTGGACATACAGCATGTTAACAGACCATTCCGGCCCATGAGCCCACGCCACCCAAACACACCCACGTGACCAATTAACCTATGATCCCCGTACATTTTTGGAATGTGGGACGAAACCAGAGTACCTGGAGGAAAGGCGCACGGATCACAGGGAAGAACATACAAACTCCTTACAGACAGTTACATAGGAAGTAGAAACAGGAGGAGGCCAAAAATGGCCCATCTGCCATTCAATAAGATCATGGCTGATCTAATTTATGACCTAACTCCACCTACCTGCCTTCTCTCCATATCCCCTAATTCCTCTATCAATTAAAAATTTATCTAACCGAATTTTAAATATGTTTAATGAATCAGCCTCAACCACTTCCCTGAATAGAGAATTCAAAACATTCACTACTCTCTGGGAAAAACTATTTTTCTTTATCTCTGTCCTAAATCTACTCCCCCGAATCTAGAGACTGTGTCCTCTCGTTTTAGTTTCCCCAGCCAGCTCAAAACACCTTCCTACATCTATCCTATCCGTAGACAGTTCCGGATTCGAACTTGGGACACTGCCGCTGTAATAGCAATGTGCTAACCATGACTCCCGTTAGGTTAATAAGACATTGTGGGCACAGTGATACAAGCTTGTACAGGGCAGAATCACAATTCAGTAGGCGACTCACTCCTTTGACTTTACAACAGCTCTATATAGATGCAACATAGGTTGTCTCTCTCCCCCAAATCCTTTCTCCTCTGGTGCTAGCACAGCTCCCTTCTGAACACTTCGATTGAACCTACTTCCATTACACCTCTGTGCAGTGTAAAAATAACTTCTGCTTGAGGTAAGAGCAGAGCATCTGCACAATAGAGGTGGGGGAGGGAGGAGGGCAAGCACTAATTGAGTTAAAGCCCAAACCAGAGGCGGCACTCAAACTGTTAAGACTAGGAATGAGTTTCCAGACTTGCTGGATTCTCCACCTCGATCCTGCCCAGAAGGATTGTGTTGAAAGACCAGCATTCAAAACTCACCTTACATACGCGGGCAACTCTTGCCACAACTTGATCTCTGTAGCAGTCGTACTCTACAGCTCTCTCACTGAAGAAAAAGTAGATTTTATCATCGTCCCCCGAGTCACTGTTGGTGCTCTCCTGGATGTAGGCTGATCCAACGAAGTTTGGTTCTGGAAAGAAATGCATCAAATTGCAGAGACAGGAGAACAGTTAGGCAGCATTATATATCTTAATCCTATCACTTGCCCCATTCTTAATAGAGTGCAAAAAGCCTGCCCAAACAGCCATCAAATACTCATTAACACTGATCTCATTTCCCAGGTCTTGGACCAGAGCCTCTTATACATACATACAGCACAGTAACAAGAGAGAGCTTCCGCTAACATTCATAGATTCATCATCTTCTAGTCCATCCATCCACAAATGCAAGGTTTGAGAAATGATTTTGCCAATCGTGCCAACTTCAAAGGATTCTGGAAGCGATCACAATGTCCATCTCGTCTCTACCTCACCTCCCCTGATTGCAGGAGGCAATAAGCAGTGCAACTGGTGTTTCAAGAAGAGATGGGAGGGCTTGGAGGAGTGAAAAGGATTGGAGAGAGATATGTAAAACAAGCAAGTCTACAGTCACCGTGGTTGAGGCAAAAACAATGGTGAAGAAACTCAGCTGGTCATATAGTGTACATGTGGTCTGACTTACAATTTTTCAAAGTTACGACGGTTCAAATCCGAACTTTCAATTTTTAATTACGATCTGATCCTGCACTTGCGATATGCAGTAGACTACTCACAATGCTGGGCGATGGCAGCATCGTGCAAGAGTATCGTACAGCATATTTCAAATATTCTTATTGCCCAGTGTGCTTTCAGCTGTGTATGTTAAAACGTTTATTTTCAGTGTGGAATAAATGTATTCAAAATGTAATCATAAAAAATGGTAGGTGCGGTATTCTTTATTGACATAATATTTTTTCCCACTTACGATGGGGTTGCCGAAATGCAACCTCATTGAAAGTTGAAGAGCACCTGTACTTTATATAGTAAAGATAAATAACCAATGTGGGGTGGGCTTGAGCCCTTCATCCAAGTGTACTTTCACAAAGGACTCAAGCCCAAAACGTTGATTATGTATCTTTATCTTTGCTATATAAAGTACACACTTTGATCAGCTGAGTTTCTCCAGCGTTGTGTTTTTAACTGGAGAATTATTTGAAAGTTGTGGTTGATTGAGTATGAAATCAGGAATAGCGAATAGCAACAGGCTAACTGCTTCACGTAATGAGAACAGCTACCGTTTGATTTAACGGCTTGGCTCAGATAGTAGGTTCAACGTCTGACTGACACATGGCATCTCTTGAAAACTGGCCTTCACAAATCAGGGCCAGGTCCTCTCCTGGTACAGAACCGCTCTGCCTCTCCCAGCACAGGCTGCCCCTTGTTCTTCTGTTGGCAGTGCCAGTTTCTGGAAGATCTCACCGGCTGGCATGGCTACTCCTGCCCTGGGGAAAAAGGCACTGGTTGTCTACCTTATCAATGTCTCTTGTAATCTTGTGGACCACTGCTCATCCTTCTCCATTCCAAAGAGAAAAGCCCCAGCTCTGCTAACCTTGCCTCGTAAGACATAAAAGAGGCGAGTACTCGAGGAACCAAGTGAAGAGTCTGTAAACTAACCCACCGAGAGAGGTGACACATACTCAGGTTTTACCGGGAGAAATGCTGAGCGAGAAGGTTTCTTCATTACGTCTGAGGCAACCCATCTCTCTCAGGGGAAGCAGTACAGATTCCAGTGACCTTCAAGGCTACAGTTCTGTTGACAGTGCAAGGAAGCAGAATTCAGTGGTCAGAGAATAAGCGGTGGGGACAGTCAGCGGGTCAGTGAACGTCCCAGGTGGCAACTTAGTCTCGCAGCTGACGTGAAAATATTTGTGCAGGCAAGTTTTACTTGTGTAATTTAAGTCTTACGAGGCAAGGTTAGCAGAGCTGGGGCTTTTTTCTTTGGAGCAAAGAAGGATGAGAGGAGATTTGATGGAGGACTACAAGATTCTGAGAGGCAAAGATAAGGTGGACGGCCAGCACCTATTTCCCCAGGGTAGGAGTAGCCAACACCAGAGGACCTCTGTACAAAGTGAAGGGAGGAAAGTTTAGGGGAGAGATTAGGGGTGGGTTTTCTTTTAAAAATAGAGTTATGGGTGCCTGGAATGAATTGCCAGGGATGGTGGTGGAGGCTGGAACAATAGGGACATTTAAGAGACTCTTAGACAGGCACATGGATGGAAGAAAAATAGAGGGTTATGAGGTTGGAAGTTTAAGGTTTTTTTTGTAGGTGTATATAGGTCAGCACAACATTGTTGGCTGAAAGAATATAGGATATTATGGCACAGTACAGGTCTATCACAGCTACACTGCCCCACCCTGGAGGTATTTGATGGGGTACCATATGACACAGGAGGAGGTAATCAGGTCCAAAGACTATCCCTGCTCTGATTCTCATCATTCCCAGTCTTCCTCTTGTTCTTTGTTGTCTGTCACAGGCCTGAAAATTCCCGATTCTGCCACCAACCCAAGGGGTGATTGACATTGACCAATCACCGTGCCCAGAGCACATCTCCGGAAAGAAGGGGTGTGCAGTGGGAAAGGAGTGAACCCAGGAAGTCGCAAGGAGTTCATCAATCTTCTGCACAGACTGCTCTGGAGGTGGGGATTCTGCAACAGTGCTACCCGCAGGGTCACTGTAACGCCCGAGTAAACTGTTACAACGAACTGCACATCTCCCCAGCGCCAGCAACCCGGGTTCGAATCCAGCGCTGTCTGCAAGAAGTTTGTACGTTCTCCCCGTGACCTAATGGGTTTCCTCTGGGTGCTCTGGTTTCCTAGCACCTTCTTAAAAAATTACATAGTTTGTCGCTTAATTTGTGTACTTGGACACCAGAGGCGTCTGTAAATTTTATTTAAAATTTAACACATGCCACCCTTGCCCAGGGCATGTTTGGTGCAACAGTGCAGAAGAGATCGCTGCTCCATATTTAAACTGCCTTTTCCCTGCTGTGGGAGTGTCTGATAGGACAGTTCAAAGGCAAGTTTACTCTGGATCTACTCTGTTTTACCCGAATCGATGCTGACATTAGAAACCATTCCTGACATGACTAATCCTGTCATTCATTCGATGATCAGCAGAAATTTTCAGAGTAAAAAAGACTTATAAACCTTTACCATTCAGCCAGCTGGCGAGATATTCCGTCTTCATGGAGTAGCGATGTCCCAGATTGCGCAGAATAACTGGCTCCGTGCCAAGAAAATCATTCAGTGTTGCCGAATACAATTCACCATCTGGCAAAAGAGCACAGATCAAATTTCACTGTCGAGGAAACATCGGTAGTGGAAGGGTGTGTGAAATAACTCTGGGACTCCCTGCAACATCCAGCCTTTTTGAGTGAGCTCTCCTCAATGGGGCCAACGCACAAGGTGAAGTTCGAGAGACCACCATGTAGTGGGCTGAAGTTCGCTCCTCAAGCAGTCAAACTCTCTGACTTACCTCAGTGCTGAACCTCCAAATCTTTCACTGCTTTATCTGGTGGGTTAGTCTAGAAACACTGACCACTTTTAACAATGCCACAAAAATCAACTCAAGAGTTCACCTTTAAATCAGTTAATGACAAACCCTTTGACCAGCAGAACGTTTCTTCACCTTTACAATGTGACATACAAAATGTACAGGGGTCGTGGGTTAATTGGGCAGCATGGGCTTGTGGGCCTGATACCGTGCTGTCTGTCCAAATTTAAAAAAAACAATTGAAGATTTCAAAATTTAGTAATCTCCCTTCATCTCCTCAAGTTTTCCCAAACTTTTTATCTGGGGATGAATCATCGAGTTGGCGACGAGGCCTCTGTGAGCCTTACTCACGCACTGTAAAGCCTCTGTTAACCCATGCACAGGTCTTGGCAAAACCTCAGACTCTTGATATCGAACGTCAGAGCTCACACCCCCAACCCAGATCCTTCATGGCTTGTTTCACCACTTCAATATGTAATACTACGTGTTAAATTTCCCTTTGTTTTCTGCACAGCCGTATAATTGGTGTACCATCTTTTGCAGCTCTTTTCCCTTGACTGCCTTTATTTTCAGATGATATCCAGATCAATTATTTACAAAAGATTAAGTTCGGTCCACCTATGTACCACCTTCTCACTGACTCACACCCTCTCTCAAAGGTTCATTTTATATTCAACAACTTACCTTGTATTTATTCCCATGACATTTATCTTACTTGCTTTCTCAACAGATGCATGCTATCCACAAGCATTTTACAAACAGTGCGGAGAAACGATATTAGTATTTTGCAGATCTATAATGGTTCCCTGTTCCGCAGTGCCCCGATTTTAAAATCTGCACTAATCCCACATTAATCCCATTTAATTCTCCCGACATTCATATCCACTCCCCGACTTGGAGACAATTTACCGTGGTTCATTAACGGATCAGCCCATGGATCTTTAGGACATGAGGGAAAACCAGAGCCCGACACAGTCACAGTGAGAGCATGCAAACTCCACAGAAACCGCAGCAGAGGCCAGGATAGAATCTGGCTCTATCCACTACTGCAGTGGTTCTCAACCTTTTTCTTTCCACCACTTGCATCCCATTTTAAGTAATCCCTATGCCATTGGTGCTCTGTGATTGGTAACGGATTGTTTAAGGTGGGATGTGAGTGGGAAGGGAAGGTTGAGAATCACTGCAGTAGTGGATAGAGCCAGATTCTATTCTGGCCTCTGCTGCTGTTTCTGTGGAGTTTGCATGCTCTCACTGTGACTGTGTCGGGCTTAATTGTCACTTAAATATTTTGCTTGAGGAACATTGTCATTGGCCCATTTCCTTTGGAGTTATGAAACTGAGCACATAACAAGTCAATTAGGGACGATTAAAACAGTGGTTTTCAAACTTTTTCTTTCCACTCACATCTACCTTAAGCAACCCCTTATTGATCACAGAGCACTGATGGCATGGGGATTACTTAAAGTGGGATGTGAATGGAAAGAAAAACGTTGAGAACTGCTGCACCCCTGTGTCATCGATTGGAGCCATGTCATCAGCTCCATCCCTCGTGACTGTGCACAGAGATTAGGGCAAAGATGTCATAGATGAAACCATTGAAACCTAACTGCACTGTACAAAGATAGGCAGTGGAAAGAACTCTACCCACTCTCCACTGACCCAAATTCAATGGTTCCTCCCTCATGTCTTGTAGTCATTTTTCAATGCTAAATCAGGAAAGATCTGGTACGTCAGCCCCTCCACTGAAGGGCAAATTAATCTTTTAAAAGTAGAACAGTATGAAAAAGTCAACGGGGGGGGTCAACGTGCAAAAGTTTCCACTGCAAATCCGCACTTCCAACATTATTTGCAATCATCACTGATTCCTGTGGTATATTTCCCATCTAAATGGGAATGGAGGACCATCGCCTTCCCAAGATCGTATTATATGGCGAGCTCTCCACTGGCCACCGTGACAGAGGTGCACCAAAGAAGAGGTACAAGGACTGCCTAAAGAAATCTCTTGGTGCCTGCCACATTGACCACCGCCAGTGGGCTGATCTCGCCTCCAACCGTGCATCTTGGTGCCTCACAGTTTGGCGGGCAGCAACCTCATTTGAAGAAGACCGCAGAGCCCACCTCACTGACAAAAGGCAAAGGAGGAAAAACCCAACACCCAACCCCAACCAACCAATTTTCCCCTGCAACCGCTGCAATCGTGTCTGCCTGTCCCGCATCGGACTTGTCAGCCACAAACGAGCCTGCAGCTGACGTGGACTTTTTACCCCCTCCATAAATCTTCGTCCGCGAAGCCAAGCCAAAGAAAGAAATGTAATGTGGGAAACTGTTAACCTTGCATAATGATTAGCGCAACACTACTACAACGCCAGCAACCTGGGTTCGAATCCAACACTGTCTGAAAGGAATTTGCATGCTCTCCTTGTGTCTGTGTGGGTTCCCTTCCACCCTTCAAAATATACTGGGAATGGAGGGTAATTGGGTGGCATGGTCTCATGGGCCTGAAGGGCCTGCTACTGTGCTGTATGTCTGAATGAAAAGAAAAAAATTACAACCTTGTGCCCAAGCACAGGATGCTTGCTGGACAAGGGGGCTTGAGAGGTGCTTGGGAAGAAGATAAAAGATGAAGAGCCTGTTACTGTGCTGTATGTCTGAATGAAAAGAAAAAAATTACAACCTTGTGCCCAAGCACAGGATGCTTGCTGGACAAGGGGGCTTGAGAGGTGCTTGGGAAGAAGATAAAAGATGAAGAGCCTGTTACTGTGCTGTATGTCTGAATGAAAAGAAAAAAATTACAACCTTGTGCCCAAGCACAGGATGCTTGCTGGACAAGGGGGCTTGAGAGGTGCTTGGGAAGAAGATAAAAGATGGTGGTGGGTAAGCAATAAGACCACGATGCTGGAGGCCAGAAGTCATTATCAAGGGACCTGCAAATCTCACTGCAGAATTAAAATTTGTTTAATCATTTGGTACTGTATTAAGAAAAAAAAAATCCAATCCTAGGTACAATGACTACCTATCTACTAGGTTGTTTTAAAAACCCTGGTTCATTGACGTCTTTGGGAGTCTGCATCCTTTCTCAGTGAAACATCAAAGTCTGCAGACCCTGTGATTGCAGTAAAAACACACTGAAATTGCTGAAGGAACTCAGCTGGTCTTTCAGCCTCCATTGGAGGTACAGAAATATTACCAACGTTTCGGGCCTGAGTCCAGACCAATAGACAAAAAGTGTTAATTGGATACAAGAGGAAAGGTGAACATTAATTTTGGCTCCGTGAAAGGGAGAGAGAAGGACAAAGATGGGAAGATAGGAGAGCTTAATGGAAGCCACAGAAGTCAATGTTAATACCATCCAGTTGGAGGGTGCCCAGACGGAAGATGGGGTGTTGTTCCTCCAATTTGCAGGTGGTCTCAGTCCGGCAGTGCTTTAGACCACAGATAGACGTGTCAGCAAAGGAATTGGGATGGGGAAGCAAATGATGAGAGTCTTTACTCAGTTGGATTATAAGACTCCAGTCCCCTACCAATGTAATTATTAAAATGGTTGTTGGTTAAGTTTGGACTGTCGTGGTTCAAGGAGGTTACTCAGAACCTTCTCAAGGGTGGTTAGGAATGAGGAATAAATCTGCAACGACAGGCGAGATATCTGGGACTCTGCCGAGTTGTGTTTTCCTTTCTTGGCTGTGGGCATTGTACGTTCTGATGGTTTATACAGGGAAGCAGAGGGACGGGAGAGGGCGAGCATTGTGTTTGGAAAGTATGCCAGTTGTTTGCATGGGTCAGCTTCCAGAAGTAATCAAGTGGAACAGGAGCTGACAGACAGGATAATTCATACACAAACACCACAGCTGTGTGTGTAAACGCGTCACGTTCTCGAGTGTCAGTAGCCTCCTACGCCTGGCCCTCGAAGCCTTTCATCTGGTCAAGTAGTTCAAGGACAGGACAGGGAATGTCAGCAAGCTGAGATCTGCTTGTACCTTGAAGAAGGGTTCAGGCCCGAAATGCTGACAACACATCTTTGTCTCCTGCGTTTGCTGAACGACCGGCTGAGTACCTCCAGCATTTCGATGCATTTTTACTACAATCACAATGTCTGCAGACTTTGATGTTTCTCTCAAACACAAGCACTGGACGTTTTGATCAAAGCCCCTCGCACTTCACCTCCTGCACCAAGCCCTCACCCCTCGGGTTTCACATCTGTCCTTGACAGGGGTTGCTCTTCCCAGAAACAATTCACCCTCGATGGCCCAAAACTCGCCTTCGGCCCCTGACGTTGAGCAGGCGGAGGTCCTGCCCGCTCCCAACATCTCCACTTGCTCTGCAGGCAACAGCAAAGAATGGGGAGGGGGGTTGGGGGGGGGGGGTTGGTGGTTGGAGAATCTCTCTCCAGCATTGCACGATACCCCACAGGGCGACGCAATTAGCTTTCAGTGAAATAGAAGCACTTAATTGAGCTTGAACAAAAACAAACAAAGTACAGCAGAACCATTATTCTTATTTTGCACTGGAAGTTTCAGGTTTCAAGAACTCATTAACTCAACTGAGGATTAGCACCGTCTTGCGATTGGCTGAGCCACAATGCAAGCCTGAAGGATGTACAACATTCAGGAAACTTGAGCTCGGCTAAGTGAATCGTTACCAAAGCGCGATGTTTAATGCATCGAAGGATGAGCAAAATAGCTGCTCCAATGCAACTCCTTCCCCCACCCCCCCCCCCCACCATTTGCCCCTTGGGTCAAGTTCTCAGAGAGTGCCTGTGCATGAATCAGAAAAGGTTGGTTTGCAGGTGCAACAGGCCATCAAGAGGGTAAATGCCATGTTGGCCTTCATTGCTGGAGGGATTCAATTGAGGAGCAGTGAGGTTCTGCTGCAACTATACAAGGTCCTGGTGAGGCTGCATCTGGACAACCATGTGCAGTTCTGGTCTCCTTACTTGAGAAAGGATGTTACTGGCTTTGGAGGCGGTGCAGAGGAGGTTCAGGCTGATTCCAGGGACGAAGGGGTTGGCCTATGAGGAGAGATTGAGTTGTCTGGGACTGTACTCGCTGGAATTTAGAAGAATGAGAAGAAATCTTATAGAAACGTTTATAATTATGAAAGGCATAGAGGTAGGAGAGTTGTTCCCATTGGTGGGGGATATCAGAACTAGGGGACATAGCCTCAAGGTTCAGGGTAGTGGATTTAAGACTGAGATGAGGAGGAACTCCTTTTCCCCAGAGGGTAGTGAATCTGTGGAATTCGCTGCCCGTTGAAGCAGTGGATATATTTAAGAGAAGGTTAGGGAATTAAGAGATTATGGGGGAAAAGGCAGGAGATGATCACCCATGATCTCATTGAATGGCGGAGCAGGCTCGAAGGGCCAGATGGATGACTCCTACTATTTCTTATGTTCTTAAGGAGAGACCTGGCACAGATTGTGCACCAGGCACCAAGTACTCACCCACTATCAGACCGGTGTGACCTTTGGAAGGATCGTACGGGCACTTTCCCTTTCCACCTTCCACAGCCGCTTTGTTCAAAGTAAAATTCCGCACATCCTGTTTAGAGGGGGAGAATATTAATGGCCCTTCCTCAGAAAACACTTCAATCCTTTCCTCACACTGAGGAACCTTCTTGCTCATCTCAACAATATTAACCTATGATCAGACCACATCTGACATTCCATCAAAGCCCAATCTGCCATACTGCCAGGATCTGGGAGATGAGGGAATACCGGAAGGAATGTCAGCTGAGGAGAAACTGCTGAAAAGATTGATAGCAAGATAGAAGCTAAGGTGAGGGTGCAGAGGAGATTGGAATATAGGTCTTATGAGACAATGTTAGCAGAGCTTGGGTTTTCTCTCTGGAGTATAGAAGGATGAGAAGTGACTTAATAGAGGTCTAAAAGATTCTGAGAGGGATAGATTAGATAGTCAGGGAGTAGCAAACACCAGAGAACATCTGCACAAAGTGACGGGAGGAAAGTTTAGGGGAGACGTCATGGGTAAGTTTCTTTTTTACCCCCCACGGAGAGTTGTAGGTGCCTAGAATGCATTGCCAGCAGTGGAACAATAGGGGCATTAAGAAACTCTCAGACAGGCACATGGTTGAAGAAAAAATAGAGGTTCATGAGGTAGGAACGGGTATGTTTTTTTGGTAGGAATATGTGGGTCGGCACAACTTCGAAGGACAACAGACCTGCACTGTGCTGCAGTGTTCTATGATAGGATGGTGTTTAGGGGAGAAAAAAAGGAGGAAAGAATCAACACAAGGCAGAAGACAACTTATGTCAGCTTTTGGTTACAGCAAGCATTCTTGCCCAAAAGAGGGTACTCACAATGTATGTGCACTTGGGTTGGAAAGCATAGGTCCCACAGGTGTACAGGTGGGTGTGATTGAACGTCTGCAGGAAGCGAATGTAATTGAAACAGTCGGTCTGGAAGGAGAGTAAAAGCAAACAGGTTATTCCACTACCAAGGCAACATTCATCGTTCAGCCAAGGATTGACTTATTGTAAAGGTGGTGACCCCCCACCCCCAAATCAGGTACAGGCTTAAACTTGGGTGATGTGGAAAAATTAGCCTATACAGCAGGAAGAGAAACCGGAACTTCATCTTGACAGTTTACCAAATTGTTGATATTGTGTAAACAATCGGCAGGAGAAGCTCAGGGGGTCTTGCAATGTGGTGGGGAGTGGATGGAACAGAAATGTTCTCGCTCCAGGGGAAAAATAACAAAACAAAAAAAAAAAAGCCCCAAGATGTTCTACGATGTCAAATATGTTTCCACATTGAGCAATGGAGGGGAAATCATTACTCTTTAGCCCCATTCAGACTGGCTCTTTAACCCAGTAATTAACCACCAATCTACCGGTTAAACGTGCCAGTGTGAATGCTCATGAACTGGCACACAGGCATCAGATCGCTCCAGGGATGAACCGCCTAAGGAGGGTGTATCATCATCGATTCATTGTGAATCAGTGGGAAAGGTACAGGGACTATGCAGGATGTCACTGCTGGAGGATAGGTGCTCTTCTGCTCTGGGGTGCCAGGTGGTGTGATGCAGAGAACCGGCTAACATCGGTCCAGTGTGAACGGCAAAAATAGACTATGTTGAAACGGTTCATTGAACCGCCAATCTACCGACGTGAAAAGGGTTTTTGATAAATTCCCATGGAGAGTGGGAAGAGGCCAGAGTGGAGGGTCATGGGGGAGGTTACACAAGCAAGGAGGGATTTGAGAACAATTGGAATTTTAAGGTGTGGGTTGAACATCCCCAGAGAAAAGGTCTAGTCTGAAACAAGACACAGGTCAACTGTCGGGCTTTCCCTGATTGATTCTCCATTGGCTGCTAATTTTGAATGGGTTCGTGCAATGCTGCTACAATACCAGCGAATCGAATTCGCATCTGGCGCTGTCTGTAAGGAGTTTGCATGTTGTCCCTGTATCTACGTGGGTTTCCTTCTAAACAGACGTGGGTTGTAGGTTCATTGGGTGGCCAGAAGCACCTGCTACTGAGCTGTCTGTCGATATTTAAATTGAGATGGGGGAAAAAGAGGCAGGGGAAGAAAATGAGAAGGGATTTAATGGTGTTGAGTCACGTAACGTGTTGCAACAGCACGCTTCGGTGGAGAGTGGGATTAGCAAACAATACCCAGATTTTGGTCAGCATAGTGGCCACCAACTCCAGCTCACACAGGCCCAGGAACAGGCTGGGAAAGGCACTGAGGCGCACAAAGCTCCGAGCCTTCCCTGCCGCTATCCAAGATTCTCTGCCCTAATGAGAAATGACAGTTATTCTCCTCAGCTTGGCAGACCTCCAACAGAAAGCAGAATGCAAAGAAACTACAGGCCGACTTATCGTTACACAGCCCAGGCTGCAGTGTTATGCTCTGAGCTGCGTGTCTGCAGTGTGACCCCATGATGTCCTTGCAGGCTTTGAGACACAAACCTGGTTGTTCTTTCCCTTCTGAACACAATCCATCTTTTTCTCCAGTGGGGCCCTCCAAACGATCTGTTTCAACAGAAAGAGCAAAATAATTAGCACAGGAACCCCAAATGAATGACCATTTTTTCTGGGACCTTTTGATTGCCCCAATTCTCTGCAACTTGTTTACACATCAGAAGTGCTGGAGAAACTCAGCAGGACCTGCAGCGTCCATAGGAGGCAAAGGTACATAACCAACAGGTCTCTACAACCTGCGCCAGAAAAGCCAACCGGTGGAAAGTGGTTCTCTCTGGATTAACGGCTCCTCGAAACCAGATTGCTTGTTCTACGGACTCTCCTTGCAGCTTTAGAGGGAGATCTGAAGAAGACCTTTTCCCATCCAAAGAGCAGGGAGAGCCTGCAAACTCCCTCACAAACAGCACAGGTCAGGAAAGAACCCAGAATGCCCGCAGGCAGCCTTGCTAGCCACTCCACTGTGGACCCCCCCCCTCCCAATTCTTCAGAAGGTACAGTTGCCTGAAGGCCACCACCTCTAGGTTCAAGAACAGTTTCTTTTGTAGTGACTGCCAGACAGATGTTATGCAAACCATTAAAAGAACACACTCACACATTCTTTAGTACAAAAAAAGGCGTTGACATTTTATTATTCCCTTCACATCCACCTTCTCTTCTCCCTAGACCCCGCGATTCAGCGTAAACCACCATGCTCTTCGAACTCCCTGTTCCGGCCCACCAATTTCCCGCACGTCACCCTGGATCTGTCATCAGCCGTGACCGGCTCGCGCATGCTCATTAGATCGCCGGTGGTGAGTGACTGTGTTCTAGGCCTGCGTAAGTACATGACTACGTCAGCTATCAGGCTCTTGAACCTCCCCTTGTAACACTAATCACGGATGTCCAACACCACATAAAGGGATGTCTGCATCAATGCACCAGAATAACTGAATATTTATTATCCATCTATCTTCTCCATTCATTTTCTCTAAAACACCAAACATTTCAGCATGAATCCAGGCACGCATACTATTGTAATTTTTTTTTTACAACTATCTGTTCACCTGCATAAGAATTTTGGAGTAAACATATATCGTACAATATGTATGGCAATAAACCTGTTCACGTTATTACGGAAAGGAGAAAAACACACTGAAATGATGCAAGAACTCAACCGGTCTTTTCAGCGTCCATCGAAGACAAAGGTACACTGCTGATGTTTCAGGCCTGAGCCCTTCAAAGTAGAAGAATGAGCCAGGAAGTCTCAGAATTCAAACAATGGGGGAAGGAATAACAAAAGGGGTTAATTGGACACAAGGGTTAGATAAAAATTTATCATGTTTGTGCAAAAAGGGAGACAGAGATAGAGGAAGGTGACCGGGGTGGCGGGGTTTAACGAAAGCCAGAGAAGTCAGTTAATGCCATCTTGTTGGAGGGGGCTCAGTCGGAAGATGAGGTGTTGTTTCTCCAAATTACGGGTTGCCTCAGTCTGTTATTCTGTTTATTCCTTGAAAAAGGGCTCTGGCTCGAAACGTCAGCAATACAGTTTGTACCTCTTTAATCTGGCGATGTGGGACCACAGAAATTGACCCCTAAGGGAACCCTCTATATAAACATATCAAAGGGAGAACAAAGCTTAAAACAGGAAATAATACTGTGGGGTGGAACTAAAGGTTAGCGTTACGCCTTTATAGCCCCAGCAAATAGGACATTAGTACAAACTCCCGGCAGAGAGCGCGGGACTCAAACCCTGGTCCCGACCGCTGGCACTGTAAAAGTTGAATCTGCCACCGATAGAACTCAAACCCGGCAGATTCGATCTTTACAACGCCAGCGCGGGACCGATATTCAAGTCTCACTGTAAGGAGTTTGTACTAATGGTGGCAGATTCAAATGTGCCAGACGTGGGAATTTCCAGATAAAAGAGGTACAACTGGTATATCTTTATCTCCTAAGGATGCTGAAGACCAGCTGAGTTCCTCTGGCATTTCGGTGTGTTTTTACTACAAACATGGCATCTGCAGACTTTCATATTTCACACATTACGGAAATGATGGCTGATGACGTGGCTCTAATTTTAATATTGTGTTCCCCTGTGGTGAAATTATTCGTCAGCAGGAACAGCTTCTCAATATCCTGAACCCAATCGAATCACCACACAATCATTTGGAATTCTGGGGACAGAAACACAAGAGGAAATCTCGCCACATTTGTCAACGCTCAGTTTAGCACCACATCAGTCATTCTGGAACCCGAAGCCTTAAATCTGGAACCTAAAGGACTTGAATACAATTTTTTTTAGGCACGAGGGAGTTTGCAGATGCTGGATGTCACCAAAGACCTCCCGAAAATTTCTGCAGGTGTACCATGGAGAGCATCCTGTCTGGTTGTATCACTCTCTGGTAAGGAGGTATCAATGCACAGGACAGGAAAAGACTCCAGAGGGTTGTAAATTTGGCTAGCAATATCACGAGTACCAGTGTCCACTACAATAAGAACATGCACAGAGGCGGTGTCTTGAAAAAGCAGCCTATCCTCAGAGGCACTCCTCACCCACCCTACTACCATCGGGAAGGAGGTGCAGGAGCCTGAAGGTGAGCACCCAGCAACAGGTTCAGTAAGAAACAATGACCACAATTTTTGCGCTGAAACAGGAGCGACTGCAGATGCTGTGGTTGAAGTTTTAAAAAAAAAAGCACGATGCTGAGCAACTCAGCAGGTCAAACCGTGTACGTTATGTAGCAAAGATGAAGAAACATAACCGACGTTTCTGGCTTGAGGGTCCTTCATCAAGGAATGGGCAAAATGTAGACAGGTGCCTACAGTTTGGCGGGGGGGGGGGGTGGCGGGGGGTAGAGGAGCACAGGCCAGAGGTAATAATAACCAATGTTTTGGGCTTGAGCTCTGTCTGCATAAATGACAGGGATTTCTCAGTGGCCAACCATTCCAATTCTGCACCCCACTTCTGCACTGACATGTCTGTTCATGGCCTCAAGCTCTGTCAAACCAAGGTCACCGTAAAATGGAGGAGCAACACCTAATCTGGGCACGCTCCAACTAGATGGTATTAACATCCATCTTCTCTGGTTTCTGCGGGACGACTCCCTCTCTTCCGCATCCCTCTGTCTCCTTTCCTCCAACCCTGCACCTCCTTCCCTCTCCATTCACAGAGCCATCTCCCCCCCCCCACTTGCTTGCTGGTATGCCCTCCCTCCCTTTCCACCTTTTACCTCCTGCCTGTTGGTCTACGCTTCCTCCACTCCCACCTTCCTCCACCAATTTGTTCAGGTGCCTATCTATATTTTGCTCACACCTTGATGAAAGATTCAAGCCCAAAATGCTGGTTGTGCATCTTTATCTTTGCTCTGTTCTGCTGAGCTTCTCCAGCATTGAGTTTTTAAACACAATTTTTTCAGTTGGTTCGCAAACTGGCCATCATCTTGCTGGCTAGAATTGAACTGAGGGGCTGAAAGGCCTAATGCTGCTGTGATATTCCCAGCATCCTATTATTGGCTAGTGTTAACTCACGGTGCCCAATGCAGGGGGACTGAAGGTGAGATAATGTCAAGGTTTGCTCTCGCCACAATGCAAGGGGTCTGAAGGTGAGATAATGTCAAGGCTCGCTCTCGCCACATTGGAGAGACCGAGATCGCAATCAGCTTTTGAAAACAACCCCACAGAGACATTAAAATGTCATCTGGAGCAACATTCCTCAATTGCAACAGTGGGAACACTTCACGTGCTATAAAGCAGGCCACCCAAAAAGGACAAGAACAATGTCATTTCAATGAAGTGAAACACAAAGTTCTGCAAACGCCGTGACTGTAGACTAAATGCTGGAGGAATTCAGCCAGTTTCTTTGCTCATTCCTTGATGCAGGACTCAGGGCCGCAACGTCGGTAATCTATCTTTACCTCCTCTAGAGGCTGCGAGACCGGCTGAGTTCCCCCGGCATCTCTGTTTTTACTCATGTCATTTCAATGCCCAGGAAAGCAATTGTTGTGGGAGCTCTTTCCTTACCAAGATTCATTATACACAAAAGACAAACTGTTCGTCTGAAGTTGAGTACATCATGAAACATTGACACAGTTCGATATAAAACCACTCAATGAAGTGCGTGCTTGGTTCAGTGAGGTTAAATACACTGAAGGAACCTGTCTGGACAGATCAGAGCTGTTGGAATGTGCACATCCACTGTGCCCCCATGTCTGCTCCAATCAAACAGTCTGGCACAGCGCTGATGCACCCCCCCCCCCCCGCACCCCCTCCTCAAGACAGAGCAAAACACCACCACTTGCCCAGCGGTGCTCTCGAATTCGAGCCAACATTGCTAAAATTAAACACTGCAATTAGGCTGCTATTTAAAACGCAACCTGAGAGGGAGAGAGCATGGCAGAATTGGATTTAGCTGTAATTTAACACCGCCAATCTTCCGGAAAAGCATCTCCTATGCTGATAAAAGCCCAGCATCTCTTGTCCAGTGCCAGCAGTTGTACAACCAAAACCATTCTCTTCTGAAACGTTCCACTGGTCACATATTCACGGTTTTATCAAAAGTTATTAGAAAACCCTTGCATTATGGCAGCAATGCGGGGGCAAAGTTGGTGTAGCGGCTAGTGCAGCACCAGCAATTGGGGCCAGGGTTCAAATCCCGTGCCATCTGTAAAGAGTTTGTATGTCCTCCTCGTGCCTGCGTAGGTTTCCTCCAGACGCTCTGGTTTCCCCCCCCCCAAATCATTCAATAAGTACCAGAGGTGGTTGGTCAATTGAGCTGGAAGGGCCTGTTACCTTGGTGCATATCTAAATTTAAATAATTATGGCCATTTGGCCCACTACATTCATACTAGTTTCCATCAGTCCTTTCATTAGCCTGCATTTCTGTAACATATTCATTCCCATATGATCAACTCCCCTTCTAATTCCTCTTAACCACTCACCTACAAATTCACCTTAGCACAACATTGTTATTACTGCAACAGCGACCCAGCACTGTTTGTACATTCTTCCCCCGTGCCTGTGTGGGCTTCTGTTTTTCTCCCACCCTCCAAAAACATATAGGTTCATTGGTGTCTTTGTGGGGCATAAGAGTGAGGGCTGGAAGAGCCTTATACCCCACTGTATGCCTAAACTAAATTCTCAGGGGTGTTCGTGATGTTATGCATGTACTCTGACAATAAATCTAAATCCAATCAAGACAATTGGTGATCTTGATGGGACTATGGAGAAAATAAAAGGCAATCAATTGGAACAGTTTCTTGATGGTCGACATGGACTCAATGGCTCTAGTGGCCATTTCCCATGTTGTATGACCATACGATAACTGACTGACAAGTCCCAAGCACACAGCAAGCAGGGTCAGTGCATCAGACAAGACAACTCACCACAACCCCCACCCCCCCCCGCACCCCTTCATCCCCACTTTATTTCTCTCCTACCGAGAAAATTTTTAAAAATTTAAAAAATATTTTATTATTTCAGTCTGTGGGCATGCCCCCCCACCCAGGGGGCCATATGGTTGAGAATGGCAATTCCACATGATACTATTTAGAACAGTCCTCAAACTTAAAGCCCATTACGTACTACATCCCAAGTGCACCATCAGGGAGAAAAGTAATGAACTTTTAATAAACAGCAAGGTTGGTGTGGCGGTTAATGCAGCGCCAGCGATCAGGACCAGGGTTCAAATGCCGCGCTGTTTGTAATGAGTTTGTACATTCTCCTGTCTGCGTGGGGGGTCCCCTCCTCCCACCGTTCAAAACGGACCGGGGTGTAGGTTCGTGGGATGTAGATTGGGCAACACAGTACTCATGGGCGTACTCTGCTGTACGCCTAAATTTAAAAACACTAAAATGAATAATATAATAAAGTAGAGAAACATTTTAACCTCCACAAAAATGGTATTTTACCTCCTGAATGCTTGGTTACTTAGGGGTGGCACGGTTAGTGTAGTGGCTAGCACTACGCCATTACAGCGCCAGCAACCAAGCTTTGAATCCCGCGCTGAATGTAAGGAGTTTGTACGTTCTCCCCATACTTCTGTGGGTTCCCTCTGGGGGCTCTGGTTTCCTCCCAGCCTTCAAAACCTACAGGGGTTGTTGGTTGATTGAGTGCAATTTGGCGGCATGGGCCTGAAGGGCCTGTTACCGTGCTCTATGCCTATATTTAAAACTTCCCATCAAGTTCTTCCAATCATTGAAATAGCTCTCTCATGTTCTGTTTATGGCCTCCCTTAATCAGTAGGAATCATGTGCTTTATCCACTACCCACAAACGAGTGAGGCAGACGGAGGCCCCGGTCCGGGCAGAGAGTTGGAGGCGGCGGCCCCAGTCCGGGCAGTATGGGCCGACCTAGGAGGGGAGGCAGGCCCCTCAGCCCGGGTAAGAAAACTGCATAGGAGAAGGCCATTCCGATATAAAACCTACGACCCTAGGACCTCGCTCCCACGTCCCAGCTTGCTTGGCCACGGCACACGAACCATGGGTGTAAAGGGTGGGGCCAGTACTGTGCACACTGCACTCCACCTAAAGGCTCCTTTGCGCAGGCCCGAGGACAGGTCCACGTCCTCCCCCTCCACGTGTCCCGCATCGGACTTGTCAGCCACAATCGAGCCTGCAGCTGACGTGGACTTTTACCCCCTCCATAAATCTTCGTCCGTGAAGCCAAGCCAAGAGGAAAAAAAGAGAAACATAATGGCAATTTTGTTCCTACCTTGATGAAGGGCTCAACCCTGAAACGTTGGTTAGGTATTTTTACCTTTGCTACATAAAGCACACTATTTAACTTGCCGAGTTTCTCCGGAATTGTGCTTTTACAACATACTGGCAATGCTTACCTAGTGTCACTGTTACGGTCCTAACTCCAAATAATGCTTCCTCTGGGCCAAGGACAGGTCACTGGGCTGAATTGGGGTAGGGAATGATTAGAGTTGAACACACTGAATGGTGTGAAGGACAGAGGGTAAATATGGGAATCCCTTTTTTCGAGTTCCAATCTGGCCATGCATTGTAAAGAACTCGGAACAATGTCTAAACAGGCTGTGGGGATCTGCTGAAAACCTAAACGCTCCTAAGGGGTACGATAGGATGCTTTTACCAGTGGGAGAATCTTGAACAAGGGGGCATAGTTTCAGGGAGTTGGTCATTTAAAACGGAGGTAGATAGAAATTTCCTCATGCAGATTCTCTGAGACGATCTGGAGCTTTGTGGAGGCAAGGTCAGCGGGGGGGGGGGGGGAAGAGTTGTATGTTTGAAGAATTGGGGAACTGAGGGCTATGGGGGAATGGCACAGAGAGCATTTGCGGCAGATAAGCCACGACCTTATTGAACAGCAGATCAGGCTTGAGGAGCCTATTCCAGCTCCTAGTCTTTGGCCTCTTGTTGACTGAGTCTCTTCCCTAGTGACACCTTTTGAGGCAAGGAAGAATTAGGCAGCAGGAAGTGAACCTTGAATGTGAAATTTTCACAATAAAATGAGGGGAGAAACAATAATTGAAACCATGTTAAGTGAGGTGTTCCTGTACATATTGTAACCCACAGTGCTGTTTCCACCCCCCACCCCCCCCCCACTCCCCACCGCCCTTCAATGCATTGTCCACTGACGCTACTGGCTGAATGACATTCATTATTTATTTATTGTCCATCAATCTTTTGTAAGACCATAACACATGGTAGCCAAAATACCCTATTCAGCCCATCGAGTCTACCCGTCATTTAATCATGAACTGATCCATTGTTCCACTCAGCCTCACTTTCTCCCCATAACCTTTGATGACCTGGCTAATCAAGAACCTATCAATCTCTGCCTTAAATACACCCAATGAACCGGCCTCCACACCCCCTTGTGGCAATGAATTCCACAGATTCATCCCCCCACTGGCTGAAGAAATTCCTCTGCTGCTCTAAGAAGACACCATTCAATCCAGAAGTTGTGCCCTCTTGTCCTAGACCAGGGGTGGCCAAACCGCGGCTCGTGAGCCACATGCGGCTCTTTGACCTTTAATAGGCGGCTCGAGGAAAATTCAAATATTCTACAAATTTCTACCCCCTCGCCTGCCCGACTCGCACTGCCGGTCTCCCACCCACCTGACTAATTTTGTAAGGTGGAAATCTGATTAAAATATCTCTAATTTTTTTGTTTACTTTTTTTTTTACATAATTCTCTTTGCGATTACTGAAACTAATACAAATTAACAGTTTAAAAACTCCATGCATGAATATTATTGCATTTAATCTGCATTTTTATATAATTTTTTTGTAATAAAATGTGTATGTAACAATAAAAACGTGTGTGTGAATTTTGTTCTTGTCCTACAGCTCTGAAACATCTGAGCTTTATCGTTTGTGGCTCTTACATTAAGCAAGTTTGGCCACCCCGTCCTAGACTCTCCCACAACTACTCTGCGAATGCCTTTCCACAATGAGACCCACCCCCTCATTCTTCTAAATTCCAACTAGTACAGGCCAGGAGCTGTCAAAAGCTCCTCATATGATCCCCGGAATCCTCCTTATGAACTTCCTCTGAACCCTCACTAACGCCAGCAAGTTGGTTGGTGTAGCGGTTAGCGCAATGCTAGCGATCGAGTTCGAATCCCGCGCGATCTGTAAGGAATTTGTATGTTCTCCCCATGTCTGCGTGAGTTTCACTGGGGGCTCTGGTTTCCTCCTTCCATTCTACACTGAGGGTGTAGGTTAATGGGGTGTAATTGGGCGGCATGGATTCATGGCCCGAAATGGCCTGTTACCGTGCTGTATGTCTAAATTTTAAAAAAATTAGAGGATCACAAAACTGCTCACAATACTCTCAGTGAGATGTCACCAGCGCCTTGTAGACATTCTCTTTCTAATCTAATTCAACGTATGCTATTGAAGATTTTTTTTAAACAAAGTACGAATTTTGGCGTAGGTTACAGTGTACAATGGATGTGACAATAAACTTTACATCATTATTCTGCTCTCATGCTTCTAAGGGTGGCGACAGACTTATTTAACAGACACCAACACAAGCTGTAGCTCAAATACCACCCAACCACCCCCCCCCCCCCACTCCCACCACACCATAGTCAAGTGTTACTGAGACTGCTTTACAGCCCAAGTGTTGCTCACCGCGTCTTTCACCTCCACCGTGATGTCCTCCGTCCAAAGTGCAAACACTGCCTCTCGAGCACCCACATACAGCGCCTCCCCATCTTCATCCAGGCGCAGGGTGGTGTAATTGAAGACTTTGGGTTTTGAGAAGCGTTTCACCTCTTTCACCACTGCAAGAGAAGAAATCAAGCCTCTATTTAACCATGCAGCATTTTTTAAAATGCACACTGGCTACAAGCGTTTAAGCCCTGCGGATGGGTAGGGGGGAAAATTCCAGACCAACCCATGCCCAATCCCAGCTGGATTTAGAGCGATCGTGGAGCACGTGGAATAGAACAGTGTAGGAGGGTGGCTGTGTGCTCATCACCCATAGTCCACAACTGCTCAAATCCAGTGAAACAGACCATCACACCTGATGCCCCAGCGACATGATCTATGGGAATTGTTGTCTGAGGAGGGCGCGCAAAATTCCATCCCGCACACACCATCTTTCAGCTACTAGAGCAGTGGTTTCTTTCCACTCACATCCCACCTTAGGTAATCCCTATGCTTTAGGTGCTCTGTGATTCGTAAGGGATTACTTAAGGTGGGATGTGAGTGGAAAGAAAAAGTTTGAAAACCACTGTACGAGCGTAAAACACCGAAGTCTGCAGACACTGTGGTTAAAGTAAAAACACAACGCTGGAGAAACTCAGCAGGTCAAACAGTGTCCTTTATATCATAACGGTAAAGATACATAACCAAAGTTTCACGCTTGAACCCTTCATACCTTTTGTGTTTTAAAATCTTAATATCAGTTGCTCCCATCGGGGAAGAGATACAGGAGTATCAGAGCCAGTACCAGGCTGAGGAACAGCTCTTCCCACGGGCAGTGAGAATTCTGAATGAATTGCTCATACAAACCCTCTAAGGCTCTACTATTTATTAAACAATATAAATAATCTTCACACACATACGTTATATATGTATGTTCAATAGCCTTTTGGTCACCCTTGGGCAAAGTGTAGTACCTGTTTAGCCTCCCAATCAAGGTCACTGCAGATGGTGGATGTATTTTTTTACAAATAGATTCTACAAATTGGAGTTTATGGTTGTAAAACACTGGGCAGATCAATCTGTAGATCAGTCGCCAGGGTTAACCCATCCAGTGTGGACACTGCAACTGAAGGCGGCAACAGGAAACCACTTCAGTATTTCTCCCCTTGTATAATCATGAACTCAGCAGCGACTGTGGTCTCAGCTCAAAGATGGAGTCTTCATCAAAGAAAAGGCAACAACTACAATTCAGAGGGTCAGAGACACGATTGCCCACTCTGAATGGCAAGGCACCTGAATGATACAAGTACCGCATATGTATCATTTGTCTGTATGTGCATCATGTCTGGTCGTGTGCTTGCAGAGAACGCTGTTTCGTCGGGTTGCACTTATACGATCGGATGATACTTGTGCTTGTTGGTAGCCTCATTACGATCTCACAGCGATACACGTTTTACACATTATACCCCACACCATCTCCCCAAAAGGCACCATTTCCTCTACCCCATGCACTTTCCTGTTCATTCTTCCATTACCTGCTGCACCATGCATCGGTTGAATTGCCTGGATACCACACTAAGCTTTTGCGCAATTGCAAAAATTTCATTTCATTGCCGCACATTCTAGAGCAGCCATTCTCAACCTTTTTTTTCCGGTTATGGACTTCCTCAGACTCTGCACAGTTTACAGGGCCCCCTTCCCTGTGAAGCGGTCAGGTTTTGGTTTCTTCTGTACTTCTACCAACTGCATAAGAAACATCAAAAAAAATATTGATGCTACATGAGATGAAAAAATAACAAGGCTTTTACTTAAATGGGTTATGGCCCTGTTGAGAATAGCTGCTCTAGAGCACAAGCCTGCACACTAGCAGACGACAGCCACATATCACAAAGCTTATAAACATATTCCATGCCATTATTTATTAAACTCCAGACAGACTATCGATGAGGAACAGACACACGTGTGAACGTACAAACACCCCACAGGCCACTTGCTTCCTAATCCATATCGTGCTATGCACATTTTCTCTGATGTTCTGAATTGCCGTGTCAACCAGCACAGCTGTGACTGACTCAATTGGGTCTTTAATCTTAATTTCAGAGACACAGCACGGTAACAGGCCCTTCTGGCCCACGAGCCCGCGCCGGCCAAATACCCCCATGAGACCAATTAAATCCGAACATCTTTGGGACGTGGGAGCACCCAGTACCTTAAAGAGAGCACAGATTCGAACCTGTTTGTTTTGTTCAACATTCCAAATAGGAAGAAAACTGGAGACCATCAGTAAAAGACAGTTAGAAAGCAACGAGGGAATCCAAGAGCCATCCAAGAATGATAGAGATGTGAAATAGAATATAGAACATTGCAGCACAGTAAAAGCCCTTCGGCCCATGATGTGCCAACCTATAAAACATTCAGGTGCCTTGCCATTGGATGTGGGCAATCATGTCTCTCCATCTGTCATGATCTTTGACCCTCAGAATTGTAGTTCTTACCTCTGAGCTGAGACCATCGTCAATGTTGAGTTCACGATTATACAAGGAAAAAATACTGAAGTGCCCACACTGGGCAGGTAACCCTGGTCTTTGATCCCAGATTTATCTGCCCAGCATTTTTTGTTTTACAACCATAAATTCAAATTGTAGAATCTGCCTGTACAAACCTATATATACCTACCCAAAAAAACAGATCCTCCCTACCTCATAACCCTCAAATTTTCTTTCATCCATGTGCCTGTCTAAGAGAGGCCCCTACTGTTCCAACCTCTCCACCATCCCTGGTAATGCATTCCCAACACCCAGACTCTGTGTAAGAAAAAATACTTACTCCGGGATTCTCTCCTAAAATGTCCTCCCTTTACTTTGTACAGATACCCTCTGGGGTTTGGTACTCCCACCCCTGAAAAAAGGTGCTGACTGTCTACCTTATCTATGCCTCTTATAGACCTCTATTAAATCACCTCTCATCCTTCACTCCAAAGAGGAAAGTCCCAACTCTGCTAACCTTGCCTCACAAGACATATTTTCCAATCCAGGCAACATCCTGGGTAGATCTCCTCTGCACCCTCTCCACAGCTTCCACATCCTTCCTGTAATGAGGTGACCAGAACTGAACACAATTCTCTAAGTGTGGTCTCACCAGAGATTTGTAGAGCTGCAGCATCACCTCACAACTCGTGAACTCCATCCCCCCCCATTGAATGAAGCCCAGTGCACCATAGGCCTCCTTAATTAACCTACCAACCTGCGTAGGCACCTTGAGAAATCTATGGATATGGACCCTAAAATCCCTCTGTTCATCCACACTTTTAAGTATCCCACCATTAACCATTTACTCTGCCTTCAAGTTGTACCTTCTAAAACGCATCATCTCACACTTATCCAGATTGAACTCCATCTGCCACTTTCCCGCCCAACTCTGCATCGTGTTTAGATCCTGTTATAACATACGACAGCCTTCAAAGTCATCCACACCTCCAATCTTCATATCGTCCACAAACTTACTGACCATCCCTTGACTTCTTCGTCCAGGTCATTTATTAAAAAAATCACAAAGAGTAGGGGTCCCAGAACAGATCGCTGAGGAACTCCACTAGTGGAGGTGGATACTAGGGGCTACTTGGGAAACTGATCCTGAAACCCACATCACACTGCACTGGGAGCAAAATTCAATCACAGGGAGATTCAGCGTAAATGTGCCAGCATGTAAAATGTTACACGGATAGAGATGCAGAAACACAAACAACCCCCTTGGCTCCGATCATTACTCATCTGCATGAATCTCAATCACCAGCTCTAGTTCTGTAGCCCTCTGTGCTTTGATGGTTCAAGAGCTCGTCCTTCACATTTTAAATGTCGTGTGAGGATCCGCTATCTCTACTGTCCCAGGGTGATTAATGAGGCAAAGACACAGAGCCTCTCCTGGCTCCTCAAAGTGTTTTAGCTGTCCTGCAGCGACTCTGGATCAGGCCTCACCATCTTCATAGAAAGTCCAAAGGGGCGCAATGCTGTTTCAGCAGCTGCAACCCGGATTCGAATCCGGGTGTTTTACGTTCTCCCTGTGACTGCGTAGGTTTTCTCCCACCCTTCGAAAAAAAAATGTACGGGGTTTGTAAGTTAACTGGGATATTCAGACGCTATGGGCTCATGGGCTAGAAGAACCCATTACCGTGCTGTATCTCTAAATTTAATTTTAAAAATCAACACTCTTCTCTTGTCTGGCTCAGCCTAGCTCCACCAGGGTTTCTGAAACCCAACTTCATTGCGGTTGATGACGCCTGCTAGATTCGCACTCACTGTCCTCACCACCGGTACATGGTGCTGGCATCTCCAAAACGCACCCCCACCCCACCAATAGCTTTGCCCCTTTCAACAATGCCTTGGTCACCCAGAGAGACCAGGCCAGCCACCAAAGGCCCCAACCAACCTTGAGGTGGGTCATTGGGCCTCAGCTCCCTTCTCAATGTGCAAGGACTGAAAGGCTCAGCCCAAAGGGGGACGGAGGGGGTATTTCCTTCTCTGTGGCTTCACACGCAGTGACAAAAGTACAGCCCCTCCCCCACTTACAAGCACTGTTCCCTCAAAGCTGTGGCGTGCGTGCGTGCGTGCGTGCGCGCACACAGCTTGTGACCAGAGCACAAAAGGGTTACCTAAAAGAATGTAGTAATTAATAATAATACTTCATGAAAATAATCACTTGGCTGTTTCTGTTATTTCAATCATATTTGCATTATATTGAAACATGCCAATACAGTTTTATTAGCCACGAGAGATGGCCTGTGCTAAAATGATCTTGCACCAATTCAAGTTTACAGATGCACGTGCTTTTCGCGCAGGAAAAAAATTTGCACACCGCCAGATTTTTGCGCACATTGACCACTTACAAACTAGAGGGAACTTTGCTTACAAGTTTAAAGCTACTGCCAATATCTGCAGATAGAGATTATTTAAATTTTAAATTTCGACGTACAGCACGGTAACAGGCCATTTCATCCCATGAGGCCGTGCTGTCCCATTTAAGCCTACACCCCTCAGTACATTTTGAATGGTAGGAGGAAACTGGAGCTCCTGGAGGAAACCAACATGGGGAGAACCTACAAACTCCTTATAGACCGCATGGGATTCCAAACCCGGTCCGGTCCCGATCACTGGTGCTGCGAAGGTGTTGCACTTAACTGCTACAACAACCATGTCGTTGGAACAGACGGAAGAGTAGCAGCATGGCTACAGACCCAAGCCAACGCGGGCCTGAAACTCCCAACGGACGCGGGCCGGAAACCCCCGACATGCACGAGCATTTCTCTCTCCCATTTTCATAAATGCTTATAGCTCAATCGAGGCATTGAGTGGATTACCACGTGCTGGGGGGAAAAAAGATTCTGCTGTGACAGCCACTGATAGCAGTTAACAGCTGGCTGCCCTTGTACAGATGTGCACTTGGACGCAAGAAATACAAATACGCCTGCCCACCACAATGAGATCATGGCTGATCCTGACTCAGCCTAATCCCATGGTATCCAAAAAACCTATTGATCTCACACCTTGAACTCTTTCAGCGACTGAGCACCCCCATCTCTCTGGGGGAGACAATTACCGAATGTGTACGAAGAAATTCCTCATCTCAGCATCCACTGCTGACTCGTTTGATTTGGAAAATATATGAGACAAGGTTAGCATTTCCCTTTGGAGCAAATGATGAGAGGTGACATAATGGTAGGTCTTTAAGATTATCAGAGACACAGATATGAGAGACACTCAGCCTTTTCTTTCTTGGGGGTGTGTGGGGGCAAGCAGCAAACACTAGAGGCATCAGTTCAAAGTGAAGGGAGGAAGGTTTGAGAGAGATACGAGGGGCAAGTTTTTGTTTTCAGTTTCCACATCCTTCCTGTAATGAGGTGATCAGAACTGAACACAATATTCTAACTGTGGTCTCACCAGAGATTTATGGAGCTACACCACCACCTCACGACTCCTTTTTTTTAAAATTTTTTATTTTTCACATCATAAATCACATTAGCCATGATATACACTTTTACCTCACGACTCCTGAACTCAACCCCCCTGACTAATGAAGCCAGCGTACTATTAGCTAGCTTCTGTCCTATCAACCTGCACGGCGTCCTTGAGAGATATATGGATTTGAACCCCAAGGTTCTTCCACACTGTGAAGTATCCTCCATTAATCATGTGCTCTGTCAAGCTTTACCTTCCAAAATGCTTCACCTCACACATATCCTGATTGAACTTCATCTGCCCAACATTTCGGGCCTGGAACCTCTGTTAAGTGAAAAGCAGACTGGCATCAGAATAAAGTGGTTGAGGGAGAAGGGAAGACAGGGCAGGGGGTGGAGTGAGCCTTTCATTGCATCGGGACATTGTACTTGAGTACATGACTGGGTAGGTCACGTCTCCAGAATGGAGGACCATCGCCTTCCCAAGATCGTGTTATATGGCGAGCTCTCCACTGGCCACCGAGACAGAGGTGCACCAAAGAAGAGGTACAAGGACTGCCTATAGAAAGCTCTTGGTGCCTGCCACATTGACCACCGCCAGTGGGCTGATATCGCCTCAAACCGTGCATCTTGGCGCCTCACAGTTTGGCGGGCAGCAACCTCCTTTGAAGAAGACCGCAGAGCCCACCTCACTGTCAAAAGACAAAGGAGGAAACACCCAACACCTAACCCCAACCAACCAATTTTCCCTTGCAACCGCTGCAACCATGTCTGCCTGTCCCGCATCGGACTTGTCAGCCACAAACGAGCCTGCAACTGACGTGGACATTACCCCTCCATAAATCTTCGTCCGCGAAGCCAAGTCAAAGAGCCAAAAAAAGACATGACAGTAAATTCTCATTCATTCATTAATTGGCGCAATGGAACTCAAAGTTGAATAACTAACACACCGGTCATCTATTCCCACAGCTGACGTGGATCCCGACTAAATGTGGGAATGTGGTCAATAGTGAGAAACTGAAGGGATTATTATTTGGAAGAGTTTGTGAGGTTACATCCTCCTACTTGCTGGGGAAGTAGAGCGAGATTTCCCATTCCTCATCTTTGTCCTCCGCCTCATTGACCCCCCGTCCTCCTCCATCCTACCCCCCCCCCCCACTACACCCTCACTCTTCCATTATATTGAAACGTGCCAATACAATTTTATCAGCCACGAGAGATGGGCTGTGCCAAAATAATCTTGAAACAATTTCAAGTTTACATTTACACATACTTTTCTCACAGGAAAAAAATTTGCACAACCCAAGATTTTTGCGCAACTAGAGGGAACTTTGCTTACAAATTTAAAGCTACTGCCAATATCTGCTGCTAGAGATTTATTAAATCTCCTCACCCCGTCATCCTCCCCACCGTGGCCTCCATCCTCTCACAACAACCCACACCCACCCCCCCGCCTGCTCCCAGACTCTGACTCCACCTCCATCCTTCCATCGTCCCCCATCCCCCGCTGGCCACCTCCCCCCTCCTCACCTGTCATACACCACTGCTCCTTCTCACCAACCTCCGCCCCCATACTCCATCACCCCCAGGCGCCACACCAGAACTCAGTCCCATTCACAAAAGGTTTGACTACTTTCCCCTTCTCCAGCCAGATGGCTGTTCTTAAGATTCTGCCCCCCCCCCCCCAATCACCGCTTCCCCAAATTTGACTGAATGAGGCAGGATGGGAGAGCAAACTCAGTGTGCCAGCATGCATCTGTGGTGGCAGGAGGGACAGTCGGTGTTTCAGCTCAAAACCCCAAATTGGAAATGGTGCAGGGGGGGATTGACGCAGCAGATCCGCCAGCATTCACCTCTGCGGACCCCCCCGTGCCCCTCTGGTGTCTAAGTTGACGGACTGAAACAATGGCTTATCTTCTAGTCTTGGTGGCTTTTCCTAGGCACTGTGGAATTCTTCACCAGTACCTGCACATCATTAATTCAGCGGCAGCTCAATGCTGGGCTGGATGCCAGCCAATTCCCTAGTATCTCATAGGGTACCACCTCGCGGTCTAAAATAGGTTACAGCTGTTATTCCTTCTTGTATGTAATTATCAGAGAAGTTTCTGAAATGAAAGCCGCAGGACAACTTTGGACGCAGAAGAACAAAGTGCCTGCAAGGCTCAAATTTGACTCATCAAAAGGCAATTAGAAAGCTTAGTGGTGGAACTGCCTGGACCACATCCTCTGCCCACCCCCACCTCCATGCTCTGTGGCCCCTCGATAGGTAAATGAGACCTCCTGTGTGATCTCAGGCCCTCAATCACCCTCCCAGCGAGCCACAACCACCAGTACCGGATTTCGACTGCGGCTGGTTTCAATTAAAAGCAAGTGGAACAGAAATCTCACGTTATAACTACACCACCCCACCCCCCCCAACCCCAACACGCATACAGGAAGGATCAGGATCAATCAAATCTGGACGGGATGATTTTTTTTTAATTTTTACATCAACACGGTAACTGGCCCTTCCAGCCCATACCATCCAAATACCCTAATTAACCTACAAACCCTGTGTTTTTGAAAAACTCACGCCAACACAGGCAGAACATGCAAAGTCCTTGGAGACACCGCCAGATTCAAACCTACTAAACAGTGCTATGCTAAGGGTGACGCCCAAATATTAAGGGATCTCCTCAGAAAGCGCAGAGGAAGATTTCACACTGAAACGCTGACTGTCCCTCCTGCCACTGCAGGTGCCCGCCGAGTTTGCTCTCCCGTCCTGCCTCAGTCAGACAAATTTGGTACAGCCTGTGCTGCACAATCCTGGGAGCATTTGACAGGTTAAGATAAAGGCTGGTTTTCACCATACGCACCCTGTGTGTTTGATTTAACTGGGAGTTTCCTCCACATCTAACACAGGCTCAACTTACCCCCGATGCAAGTGGGACAATGCAGAGGAAGTATTTTCATGTTTCTAACCTTCACAGTGCCCGAGCTACCAACAGCAAGGCAGAAAACAAAATTTATGTTGACAACATTCACACAAGGTAAAGTAAAATACAAAAGAGAAATCCTGAGTTGATGTTTGCTGTGAAGGCTTCCTTCCACACCCTTTCCCATTTCACTGTTGTACTCTCCCATAATGGAAACAGGAAATATTATTTCCCAAGGAACCCTGCCGGCTGTTCGTTTATTGACAGACTGGTAGCCTGTTTGTGTTGCAATCAATGGTCTGTAATAGCAGCGAGCTCTCCAAAATGGCCAGATGCAACATGCACCCTTTGGCACACATTCTTGTGGCTGGGCGCACCTCGACGCTGGGTCAGAGTGGCACTGCCGGGCCACCCACTGAGAAACTCCTTGGGGAAGGGCAGCAATTTGCTGTCATCCTGCTGGATCCAGGGATCCTGCAATTTCCCCGTTGTACGGAGACATGATTAACACGCTATATCTCTAATCTTCCCCAAGTATCATCTGGGCAGGCCCACGTTTGACTCTTCTAACGCTCTCCAGAACAAATTCAGAACAATTTGGTCTCTCCACTCTTGGCTGCCTCAGACTGGGAGATACAGCTCCCTTTTAGATCCTTCCATGGCTTTGTCCCCCACCCGCCCCACCAACCCGCTTATCCGCAGTACGGTTAGCGCCACGCGATTACAGCACCAGCAACCCAGGTTCGAATCTGGCACTGTCTGGAAGGAGTTTGTACGCGCTCCCAGTGTTTGTGGGTGTTTCCTCCGGGTGCTCTGGGGTGGGAATGGGGGGAAAGGAGACAGAGGGATAGAGAAACTCTTGTACCCACCCACTAGTATCCACCCACCTCCCACCTGTTAGTCTACACTCCTCCACCTGGCCCTTCCTCCTTTCCCTCATCCCCTCTTCTTTTTATTCAGATGCCTGTCTGCTTTTTGCTCATACCTTGATGAAGGGGTTAGGCCTGAAACGTTGGTTACCCTTTACTTCCTCTAAACCAGTGGTTCACAACCTTTTCCACTCTCATACCATTTTAAGTGATCCCTACGCCATCGGTGCTCTGTGATTAGTGAGGGATTGCTTAAGGTACGAGAATCCCTGCGCTAGACCCAATTGTTACTGAAATATTTTGCTTAGCGCTTGACGTAGCACTTAGCGCAACCCCTTCACAGCACCAGCCATCGGGGATGGGGTTCAAATCCCGTGCTCTCTGTAAGGCGTTTATATGTTCTCCCCATGTCTGTATGGGTTTTCACCGGGGGGCTCTGGTTTCCTCCCACCCTTCAAAACGTACCGGGGGGGGGGGGGGGGGGGTTGTAGGTCAATTGGATGGCACGGGCGCATCAGCCAATAGGGCCTGTTACCACGCTGTATGTCTACATTTATAAAAAAATTGTATGACAGTGAATTTAAGGGGAAGTGATGAAGGGTCAATTCACCTCTCACAAATCAGAATTTATTGTTATGAATTTCGGTGATTCACACAGCATCATCGTTCAAACATTCATATTATAACCACCTTACATTATTGCTGATTGCTCCCCAGAACATTCCCTAGAACATTCTGCTTTTATTTTATTTGTCCAGGAACTTTAACAGAGACCAGGATGCCCATCACAAGCACAGAACTGAATAGAAGGACACAACAGGGGATACCAGGCAGGCATTGGAAGAGGAAGGTTTAAAGGAGGCACCACACAGAGTGTTATTCATCAAAAATTACCCAAAACCACATGCTGGAAATCTAAAATAAGGACAGAAAATGCTGGAAACACTCATCAGGTCAGGAAGCATCTGGGGAGAAGTGAAAGACAGCTGTTATTGCATGAGGAGTGTGAGGAGATTTGTTGTGTAACCAAAACCTCTGGCAAATTTCTACAGGTGAACCAAAGAGAGAATTCGGTCTGGTTGCATCACTGTCTGGTATGGAGGTGCCAATGCACAGGACAGGAAAAGACAACAGAGAGTTGTGAATTCAGCCTGTGACATCACGGGCTCCAGTCTTCCCTCGGTCGAAGACGTCTACAAAAGGCGATGTCTTAAGAAAGCAGCCTCAATTCTCAAGGACCCCCCCCCCACCCCCCACCACCCAGGCCAGACCCTCTTTACTCTGCTACCATCGGGAAGGAGGTACAGGAGGGAGCCTGAAGACAGGCACCAGCGGCATAAGGGCAGCTGCTTCTCCTCTGCCATCAGATTTCTGAATGGACAATGAACCACAGACACTGCCTCACTTTCTCATATTTTTGCACTAATTTATCTTTTTTTTAACATGTAATTCATACCAATATTTGAACTATAATACTGCGGCAAAACAACAAATTTCGTGACAGGTTCATGACTATAACTTCTGATTTCAAGTTCAGAAGTGAGAAGGGGACAGAAATGCAGGTAGAGTATTATTATTTGCCACTGAAGCCTGAACACAGTTCTTGAATTTGTTGAGTCATCTTCTATCGTCCTGCTTGTCTGCCTTCAATCATTAACAGCGGAACATCATCACCACAGGAAACTCATTAATCCTCATCGCTCTCAAGTTGCTCCGTCTGTGCAGCACACGCAGTGTCTGATGATTGTCTCCCTTCCCATGGACCCCTCTCCCACTCTGTTCCTTCCTCTCATCAAATGACCTCTGCCTACAACCCATCACCCGAAGCCAATCATCCTTTCGTTGATGTCATCAATCTGCTCTTGACTGACAGCTTAAAACACAAATGCAGGAGTAGTCTCTCATGACTTTTCACACAGAAGAGATCCCACCTCCACATTTCAAAAGCACAGTGGTCTCCACATACAGCCATTCCTCGTCATACGTCCGAGTTCCGTTCTGACTGATTGGAAGCATCTCGTAATGAATGCTAATCAGAAATTCACTGCATCCGTTTTATCGTTCATCCATTGGGAGCGAGGCGGTGAGATCGGTGTGGGGACAGACAGCAGGCTGCTGGGAGGGAGCGTGGTGGTGGGATCAGTGTGGGGACCGACAGCAGGCTGTCTGGAGGGAGCGAGGGTAGTGGGACAAATGCAGGCTGCCAAGATAGTCTCCCAACTGCCCACCACCACCACCCCCCACACTGATCCCACCGCCCTGCTCCCCCCCACCCCCACACCCAACAGCCTGCCACCAGCCCCCAACGATAGATGAGGGTGATGCTAATTTATGATGTTAATTTATACAGGTTTTTTTCCTTCAGTCATATGTACAGATGGTCATAAGTCAGGAAGAGGTTGCATTTGAAGCGGTTTGTGGGGTTTCTGAAGACTCAAGCATTCATGACAAGGAAGCCAAGAGTGGAGATTCAGGGTGAGGCAACTTCTATTTAGCACATCCTATCTACATGGGTGACTAGAGGGTGGGGGAAACTCGACCTAGGGGACATATCTTCAAGATTCAAGATAGTAGATGTAGGATGGAGATGAGGAGGAACTGCTTTTCCCAGAAGGTGGGGAATCTATGGAATTCACTGCCCATTGAAGCAGTGGAGGCAACCTCAGTAATGTATTTAAGACTAGGTTGGATAGATTTTTAAGAGTAGAGGGATTAAAGGAGACAGGGAAAAGGCAGGTAGGTGGACACATGATCATCAGATCAGCCATGATCTCATTAAATGGCGGAGCAGGCTCGATGGGCTGAATGGCTGAATCCTGCTCCTATTTCATATATTCCTATCTTCATCCACTTATTCACCTTCCAGCATCCGGGCTGTGCCTTCTCGAACACATCCACATCCTCCCATCACACAGCATTCTGGCCATCAACCAGCAGGTTAGACCAATCCCATTTTATTCCCCTACCCCAGATTCTACCACTCATCTGCGCACCATGAGGAAACCTATAGTGGCCAATTACCCTGCCAACTGCCATTCAGTTGGGATTTGGGAGGAAACCGGAGCACCCGGAGTTAACCCAACGTGCAAGCTCTGCCAAGACTGTGCCGGAGGTCAGGTTTGAACGCAGGTCTCAAGAGCTGCAAGTCTGAGGCTGTACAAGTCACCTGTAAGCTTGTAAATGTGAAGAGGGTCTCTCCAGACCTCTAGAATTCATCTCCCCTCTAATCCACATTAAAACATGACACCATAGCTGAGGAAAAGAGCCATTTGCTCTCTCATTCCTTTACTCCTGAAGACAATAAATGTGCACACTGAATAAATGTGTCTCCCTCTAGCACAATCCCTCACACTTTTTAATCAAATGGCCACATTAACCTCTGTAACCAATCAATAGCTCCAAATTTGCTAGATTAATGAGGACCATCAAGTATCTCGGAACACGGAGGAGTCACGTGATGGAGTAGTGGCCGGACGGTGAACTCCAGCCCTCTCCAGAAAAGTCGGGAAAAACAAAGGAAAACACAAAGGCACAGAAATAAAAGTTACAGAAAAGTGAGTATAAAGGTGGAAAGAAGATGGCGACAAAAAAAGAAAAATCGAAAGCAACGGTAAAAAGAGAGGAAGAGAAGACAAAGGAGGAAAAAGATGAAGGCCTTACCTGTCCGAAGAGGCCCGCTGCGGAGAGAGAAACCCGCTCCCTCAGGTCGGTAAATAATGGACTACAAAAATGGCTCGCTGAGCCGAGTAAAAGTGCACAACCGCGCATGTGCGATGCGCATGAAAAAAAACACACCGACGGGAGGGGGGACCAGCTGGGGAGTCGATCTCCACAGCCGGCAACGACAGCTGCAGAACACCTGCAGCAAGAAGAGACCACATAAGACAATAGAAACAAGAAAGAAGAGAAGGAAAGGGCAACAAAGAAACAACAGATGGCCAACCCAGAGGAAGAAGAAGAGGAAGAGGAAGAGTACAGTGAAATAGAAGAAGAAAAGAAAGGCAAGATAAAGGAGGTACTTTCTCTTATTAAAGGATACATGGAGTCATTTAAAGAATGGCAAACACAGGAATTTAATGATTTAAGAAAAAGAATAAACAACACAGAAGAGAAAATAAATAAAATGGAGATGACCTTAACAGAAATGGGAAAGAAAATGGACAAGATGGAAGAGCGGGCAGTAGCAGCAGAAATGGAGGTAGAAGACTTAAAAAAGAAATTGGAGGAATCTAATAAAAAAACTAAAGAGACACAAGAACTACTAGCTCAAAAAATAGATACAATGGAAAACCATAACAGAAGAAATAACATAAAGATAGTGGGCCTTAAGGAAGATGAAGAAGGCAAGAATATGAGGGAGTTTATAAAAGAGTGGATCCCTAAGACCCTAGGATGTCCAGAACTACAGCAAGAAATGGAAATAGAAAGGGCACATAGAGTATTGGCCTCTAAACCACAACCACAACAAAAACCAAGATCTATTGTAGTAAAATTCCTAAGATATACTACAAGAGAAAAGGTACTGGAGAAGACAATGGAAAAAGTAAGAGAGGGCAACAAACCACTGGAGTATAAAGGGCAAAAAATCTTCATTTATCCAGATATAAGTTTTGAACTCCTAAAGAAGAGAAAAGAGTTCAATACAGCAAAGGCGATTTTATGGAAGAAAGGGTATAAATTTATACTAAAGTATCCAGCGGTATTGAAAATATTTATTCCAGGACAACAAAACAGACTATTCTCGGATCCAGAAGAAGCACGAAAATTTGCAGAACAATTACAAAAATAGACTGAGGGAGGAAGACGGGTAATGAGAGTAAAAATGATCACGATTGATATGTATGTGGGTAAAGACAAAAATAGACAGGGATGAAGACGGGTAATGAGAGTAAAAATGATCACGATTGATATGTATGCGGGTAAAGAGGTATAAGAGTGAATAGAGATAATGTGCATACGTGAATGTACCTGTACTTAGAGGAAAATATAGATAGTATAGACAAGAATTAATAAGGGAAGGTAATGGAATAGAGAGAATAAGGAGGGAATTAAAAGAGTGACCTTTGTGACATATGAAAAGTGAAATCTTTTCTGGGGGGGGTGGGGTGGGGGGAAATAGCGGTCACTGCAAAATCAGTTGACGCTTGCGAGTGGATTCGCAAATCCAAATGGAGAGGGGAGATGTGGTTGTCCGACAAGGGATAAAGGACAACTCAGGAGGTGAAGGGGAGATCGGGGATAAATAAGATAGAAATAGGAGAATAAGGAAAATGTTGGATGTTGTAGGAATGTTGTCTTATAAAGAGTTGAAAATAAGAAAACAGAAATGGAAAAGGAGGAAAGGTAATGATGGAAAAACGGAAAGAGAAGATAAACAAAATATAAAAGGGCTACGCTGAACTATATGATTTTAAATATTAATGGAATACATAACCAAATTAAAAGGAAGAAATTACTAAATTTAAATGAATAAATGTATTCCATTAGAAAAAATAACATATAGGTTAAGAAATAATATTGAAATATTCGAACAAGTATAGGAGCCTTACATTAAATACAATAGTGAAAACCTACCGGGGACAAACATTACCTAAGTTGATGGAAGGAGAAGGAAAGAAAAGAATGGACTCAGTAGAATTTCTGGTGTATTTTTGTTGAATGACAACATTGTCTGACTGGCTTAATGCAACCTAGATTGTATACCTAAAATGGATGAGGGGGGGGGGTGGGGGGGTGGCTTGGGAGGAGGGAGGGGTGGGGGAGAAAAAGTCACTGTATATGTGTGAAAAAGAAATAGTGTATATCATGGCTAATGTGATTTATGGTGTGAAAAATAAAAAATTTAAAATAAAAAAAAATATTTGCAGCTAGACAGTTGGAATCCAAGGCAAAAAATTGACAAGCCGGAAACTGCATGGTTGGATGAGTACTTATACAAGCAAAATAAATTTGTACTTATTGAAAACAAAAAAAAGTATCTCGGAACACATAATAAGCAATTCAGAACATCTTTCAAAATGGAATGTGAGGAAAAAATGTCTGGGTGGCACAGTTGGCGGAGCAGTAACGCAACACCTTTACATCACCAGCGATTGCAATTCGAATCCCGCGCTGTCTGTCAGGAGTTTGTACGTTCTTCCCTGGGGGCTCTGGTTTTCTCCCACTGTTCAAAACATACCGGGGGTTGTAGGTTAATTGGGTGGTATATTGAGCAGCATGGACTCGTGGGCCAAAATGGCCTGTCACTGTGCTTAATTTTTTTTTAAATGTTAACATTTAAAAGGGATGGATGGGGGGGCGGGGAGGAGATTGCCATTGTCTAGAAACAATATGAATTCAACAACTCACAAGAAAACTCAATGCCACACAGGACGTTACGGTCTGCAGGCACCTCATCCCTCCAGCACTGACACACAGGAGCAGCAGTTTGTACAGTGGACTCGCCAAGGCTCCTTAGGCAGCCCCTTCCAATCTCTCCAGTCAAAACAGACAAGGGCAGAAAGAGTCTGTGAGCACCTGCCACCGAGAAGTTGCCCTTGAATCCACACACCGTCCGGACTTGGAAATCTATCTCTGGTTCTTCACCATTATTGGGTCAAAATCCTGAAACTCCTTCCAGAAGAGCATTGTGTACAGACCCACACCTCAAGGTGCAAGAGGAAGCTCACCACCTCCTTCTAGGAGGAAACAGGGATGAGCAAAGCCTACATCCGTTCAATCAATAAAAAAAAACATTATTTGCCCATCCAGGCACAGGGACCTGGTTTCAGATGGGCAGTACCGCCTACAGATGGAACGTCCTATGGAAGTTCAATGGGAATAGCTCCTTACAACAGATTTATTGTCAAAGTACATACATAACATCACATACAACCCTGAGATTCTTTCTCATGCAGGCGAGACAGAATTACCACTTATTGGTTGTGCAAAACAAAAAATTGTTCACAATGTAAACAAATAAGGAAATGCAAACAAACCGACTGCAATACAAAGAGAAAGAAAAAAAATCAATAAACTGCACTTCAGAGTCCTTAAATGAGTCCCTGATTGAGTTTGATGTTGAGGATACTGATGGAGGAGGGGGAGGGGGAGCAGCTGTTCCTGAACCTGGTAGTGCGGGTCTTTCCTGATGGTAGCAGCGAGAACGGAGCGGGTGCTGGGTGGTGTGGATCCTTGATGATTGCTGCTGCTCTCCAACGGCAGTGTTCCCTGCAGGTGTTCTCGAGGGTGGGGAGAGTTTTGCCTGTGATTTCCTGGGCTGTGTCCACTACCTGTTGCAGGGCTTTACGCTCAGGGGTATTGGTATCCTCCATATGAAAGAGGAATCCTCTCTGGTTGGGAATAAAGGCTTCTCTGCTTATTCTATTTCCAGTTAGCCACTCACATTTCACAATGACTCCTTCTGGGGCTGTTTCTCTGCTACAATAGGAAGCACATGTGCGCGGAGGAAAATGCGTGACCCTGGGTCTCGATACATCAAGGACATGGGCAGAATTCCCAAGCACCTGCATCTGATGGTGTAGGCGATTCTACTGAATTCAGCCTTGACCCCTGCTGCAGCATACAGGAATAAACCTCCAGGCACACACAGTGGGTGGCAATCCTCAATCTGGCATCTGTGGTGGGGGGGGGGGGGTGGTGTTTGGGTTAAGTTGTAATCTCCTTAAACATGATCAGGGTTGGCATGGGGAGGGGGGAGAAGTGGAGATCTGGAGTTTTTAAAGAAACACTCAGAATTCTCCCCCCACCCCCATCTGACCCCAGGGGTTACCCGCACAGCCAATAAACCTACTGCCGCCGACTCATTTTGGATGAGCCTCCCTCCATCCACACACACACACACTCTCAACACGAATTCAGTCCCCAGAAAATTATATTCTTTGCATATAATTACAGGCTTGAAGCTGTAAGCTGGCAAAGGTTCTCAGTAATTTAAAAAGCTCCAAGAGATTTGGAGCTTAATGCAAAACAAAAATTGGATCTTCGCTCAGCTGAACAGCACCAAATTTTGGTTGTGGAGGTGGGGTGTTGGCAGACAGGAGAGAAGTCCCTCTTATATTTTCACTGTTCACACTCAATCTCCAAGCCTTGGAGCAAGTTGAAATGCATTAGCGAAAGACCAGGCAGGCACCCCAGTTGGGACAGGAAAGGATCACATGATATAGGAGCAGAAGGAGGACCATTGAGCTTGCCCCACCATTCTAATCATGAGCTAATTCATTGTCCCAATCACTAGCTTTCTCACTGTAACCCTTGATGCCCAGGCTAATCAACTACCTGAGATTCTCTGCCTTAATTACACCCAATGAGCTCGCTCCCACAGCTGCCCATGGCAACAAATTGTGCAGTCTCACAACACTCTGGCTAAAGAAATTTTTCCTGATCTCTGTTTTAAATTGACACCCTTTTATCTGAAATTATGCCCTTTTGCCCGAGAGTCCCCTGCACCATGAGATATATACGCTGTCCAGACTTCTCAGCATTTGAAAGGACTGGGCAGCGAGAGGGGGTGAAGGCGAGATCTTGGGCAGCAGGTAGAAACATAGAAGATAGGAGCAGGAGTAGGTCATTCGACCCTTCGAGCCTGCTCCGCCATTCAACGAGATCATGGCTGATCTTAAAGTTCAGTACCCCGTTCCCGCCTTCTCTCCGTAACCTTTAATACCCTTATACTGAAGAAATAGATCTAATTCCCTCTTAAATATATTTAATGAACCTGCCTCTACTGCCCTCTGTGGCAATGAATTCCACAGATTCACCACCCTCTGGGTAAAGAAATTCCTCCTCATCTCGGTCCTAAATGGTTTGCCTATTATCCTCAAACCATGGCCCTGGGTTCTGGATTTTCCCATCATTGGAAACATCCCATCTGCATCCATTCTGTCCAGTCCTGCCAGAATTTTATATGTCTCTATGAGATCCCCTCTCAATCTTCTAAACTCCAGCAAGTACAATCCCAATTTGCGCAATCTTTCCTCATAAGTCATTCCTGCCATTCCAGGTATCAGCCTGGTGAATCGCCTCTCCACTCCCTCTATTGCAAGAACATCCTTCCTTAGATAAGGTGACCAAAACTGCACACAATACTCCAGGTGGGGTCTCACCAAGGCCCTGTACAGCTGCAGTAAGGTATCCTTGTTCCTATACTCAAACCTTCATGATATGAAGGCCAACATACCATTTGCCTTTTTAACCGCCTGCTGTACCTGCATCCTCGCCTTCAGAGACTGATGTACAAGTACCCCTAGGTCTCTCTGCACTTCCCCATCTCTTAATCTATTGCCATTCAAATAGTAATCTGCCCTCCGGTTTGTATTACCAAAGTGGATAACCTCACATTTATCTACATTGTAGTGCATTTGCCATGTATCTGCCCAGTCCCTCAATTTATCCAAATCACACTGGAGCTTCCTGACCCCCTCTTCCATGCACAGCTTAGTGTCATCTGCAAATTTGGAGATATTACATCCAATCCCCTCATCCAGATCATTAATGTAAATTGTGAACAGCTGGGGTCCCAGTACAGATCCCTGTGGCACCCCACTGGTCACCGCCTGCCACTCAGAAAACGAGCCATTTATCCCAACTCTCTGTCTTCTACCTGCCAGCCAGTTCTCAATCCACATCAATACATAATGAGTTCATATAATGGAGATCTGAAAAGACAACAGCAGTCACCACCTGAGGGAATTACACCACCTAACAGCACGGTTAGCGCAACGCTATTACAGCGACAGTGACTGGGATCCCAAGCTGTTGGTAAGGAGTTTGCACGTTCTCTCCATGACTGTGTGTTTTTCCCGGGGGCTCCGGTTCCTTCTCACCGTTCAAAATGTACCAGGTTGTAGGTCAATTGGTCAACACGGGCTTCTGTGCCGAAAGTGCCTGTTACCGGGCTATATGTCTAAATTACTTTTTTTTAAATTTAAACACAATAAGCCATGGCTGAGTTAAGCCAATGAAGGGAAGAGGGAGGATTCACAAAGTCCAAGAGGAGTCAAAACATTGGTGTAACTTTAGAAACACTGAACGGCCTGGAAATTGAGTCTTGATAAGAGTTCTAACCTGAAATATTGACCCATGGTGTTTCCTGACTTGCCTGATCTTGCATTCTTTAGTCAAGATACCAAGTATCTGCAGCCCCAGTGTTTCTCGTCCCACACAGAATTCTGCATTAGGGCCATCAAGTATTCAGGGGCTCTTATGGGGGTTAAATCTCCCAACCTGTGCAATGTCCTTCTCCGTGTAAGGCATTTGACAAGATTCCCCCTGAGAGACTTCTTCGGAAAGTCATGAGGGATGGGATCCATGGAATTTTGGCTGTGGGGATCAGAATTGGCTTGCCTGCAGAAAGCAGTAGTGGAAGGGAAATGTTCTGCCTGGAGGTCAGTGACTAGTGGAGTTCCGTCCGCAGTGGATGTTCTGGGACCCCTGCTCTTTGTGATTTTTTTTTAAATGACCTAGATGAAGAAGCAGAAGGATGGGTCAGTAAATTTGTGGATGATATGAAGGTTGGAGGAGTTATGGATGGTGTTGAATGAAGATTGTTGTAGGTTATAGACAGGATACAGAGTTGGGTGGAAAAGTAGAAGATCGAGTTCAATCTGGATAAGTGAGGTGATACATTTTGGAAGGTCAAACTTGAAGGCTAAGTACAGGGTTAATGAAAGGTTACTTAACAGTGTGGATAAACAGACGGACCTTGGGGTTTAAATCTCTATATCTCTCAAGGTTGGCACGCAGGCTGATAGGATAGTTCAGAAGGCCTATGGGATGGTCAGGAGGTTGAGTTCAAGAGTCAAGAGGTCATGTTACAACTCTACAAATCTCTGGTGAGACCACACTTAAAATATTGTGTTCAGTTCTGGTCACCTCATTACAGGAAGGATGTGGAAGCTATGGAGCGGAGATTTACCAGGATGTTGCCTGGATTGGAAAATAAGTCTTATGAGGCAAGGTGAGCAGAGCTGGGGATTTTATCTTTGGAGTGAAGGATGAGAGGAGACTTAATAGAGGATTACAAGGTTCTGAGAGATATAGATAGGATGGACGGCCATCGCTTTTTTCCCCAGGGCGGGAATAGCAAACACCAGAGGACATCTGTACAAAATTAAGGGAGGAAGGTTTAGGGGAGACATTAGGGGCAAGTTTTTTTTTAATTGCATAGAGAGTTGTGGACGCATGGAATGCCTTGCCAGGGGTAGTAGTGAAGGTTCAAACATTAGGGGCATTTAAGAGTCTCCTAAACTGGCACATGGATGAAAGAAAAATAGAGGTAGGGTTTAGTTTTTATTGATAGGAATATATGGGGTCAGCACAACATCGTGGGCCGAATAGCCTGTTCTTTGCTGTAGTGTTCTGTTATGCCCCATGCCTGAACACATGTTATCCAATCAGACAGGCAGCACATATTCCAAGTCAATCCACAGAAGCCAGGAGTGCATGGCATTAGAATGTGCTGCCTTGTTAGGCTGCTGCAAGTACATTCAATAGCATCATTCACAACTGGGGAAGATTATGGAGGAGGACATTGCAAGGAGTTGGGAGAATTATGGAGCTTTGCCAAGCCGCAAGCATTCATACTTGCTTGCAGTTAGCGGGTTTATTGTGTTCGCATCGATACCATCTATGAACCGGCCACATCTCAGCAAGGTTTCAGTCCAAGCATGTTGCAGTGATTGAAAAGCTCAAAAAGCATCCATGGCAGTGGAGTCTCCTGCAAGACAGGACATCAGTGAATGGAGCCATAGATGCGAGAGTTGCACAGGAGCCCAACACTGCGTCAACAAAGCACAAAGCTTTCAGTCACTCCGATGCCTTCCCTTCACAGTTTTATTCATCTACAAAATCCCAGAACACAGGGTCAAGATGACACCCTCAGCGATACCAACCTTTTAATTTAGACATACAACTCAGTTAACTGGCCATTTCAGCCACTATTACATACCAGGGGCTGTAGGCTAAGCAGGAGGCACAGACTTGAGGGCTGAAGTGGCCTGTTACAGTGCTGTATGTCTAATTTAAAAATTAAAAGGTTGGCCACCTCTGCCCCAGAGTATTCTCCATCACTCAATTAGATCATAGATATCATTGTTAATTAAAATCTCTCAGGCAATATTTGCATGATCTGCCAAATGCAAAAGAGAGTTCCATATTTCAAAGTCTCTAAGTGTAAAATTATCTCCTGATTCCACTCCTGTAGTGCTCGCTCCAATTTAAGTCTCCACTCACTAAGCAAAGATAGCTTTTGTACACTGACCCGATCAGTCCCCGCCTTGCATCTTGATGCATTCTAAATTCCATCAGATACAAGCATGGTTTAAATGTGCTCTCCTCACAGAGTGGATTTTGGAAATCTATACTGCCCTCTCCCAAAGGCCAGTATAGCCTTTCCAACATGGGGTGGCCACAATGGCGGATTAACCATTAGGCTGAGTGGGCAGGAGCGGGACCTCGGCCTCTACAATTATTTCGACCACCCCCCCCCCCCACCATAAAACCCTGCGTTAATCAACTCCCTGGCAATTTCAGATCGCTTGGATAGTCCCATCGACCCTCAGAGGTTGCTAGGGACCACTTTGGAGACCTCTAATATGTTATTTAACCTCACTTTATTCTATTCAATGAAAGGTGGGGAGGGGTGGGGGGGTGGTGGGGGGAGGAAGGTCAGGGTAGTTTACTAAAGCTCAACCTAAGGGCCTGGGTGGTAGCTAATCTGCCACTGGGTGGCCAGAACTGTTCATAGGGTTCCTGATACAGTCTATCCACTGTTCTGCCTGGGCACAGCAATGATCCAGGCTAGCCAGAAGCGGCCACACCTCCTTCACAAGAGATCGATTTCACTCTTTGTGCCAGTTTCCCCTGACAAACAATTCTTCAAACTGCCGAAGGCAAAGCAAGACCTGAAAAAACAGTCCCGCATTTGGGATGATTCATGGTGCACTGCACACTTCACTCCCCCAGCATCTCTCATCCATCCCGAAAGATTGGGGTGGATCCCAGGGACCATTACCTCCTCTCTCCTACAGGCACAACCTCGTCTGCTTCTGCACCAGCAAGATTTTGTTAATTACAAATAGGTGGCACATTTAGCGCCATGCTGTTACAGTACCAGCGACCAGGGTTCAAAACTGGCACTGTCTGTAAGGAGTTTGTTCGTTCTCCCCGTGACCTGCGTGGGTTTCGTCCGGGTGCTTCAGTTTCCTCCCACCTTTCTAAAAGTGAGGGTGGGGTGGTGTGTTGCAGTTATAATGGTGTAAAGTAATTATATGTGGGTGTAAATGGGTGACACAGATTTGTGGGCCAGAAGGCGCTGTCACTGTATTGATTTCCCCTACCACCTCCTTCCATTCCGCCCCTGATTTGTCACGGTCAAAGCTCAGAGACACAAGAGATTGCACTTAATGGAATCTTGAGCAAAACAAAACCAAACTGTTCAACGGGTCAAGCAGCGTCCATGGAGACAAAAGGGATCATGAACATTTCAGCTCAAGGCCCTCCATGCTCATCAAAACTCTCTCAAATAAGGCGCACATACCGATTAGCACTGCATCCTTCTGTCATCTTCCAACCATTCCCATTCTCTGCTTTCAACGAGGCTTTGTGATCCAGGACTGGACACTGCCCGACTTTGACTTCTCATGCATTGTCTATTTATTTATTTTTGTAAGGTGGTTTATACGAATGTTTCCACTGTGACGCTGTCACAAAACAACGAATTTCAAGACTTGTTCATGACCATAAATTCTGATTCAGAATTTGTTAATCAGGCAAAGATGGTACCCACTCATGCCGACATACTGCAACTGGTCTGAGCGCTGCTGTTTCACATCAGGCATCCTATTTATTCAGCTATTTCTCTCAAATGGGCCGCAGCCCAAGGGCGCTCAAAACAGAAGGATGAAATTTGCCACTCACCATCGTGCCGCACGGTCTTGCGAGGTGCCGTGTTCCAGCCGCTCGCCTGGGCCACCTGAACCAGCATCACGAGCGCAATATTACAGACCAGCGACCGGGAGGCATCACCGGCCATCTCTTCCGACCCCGGGAGCCCCGGCAATGTCTTGGACGTGACAGCTCCCCTCCTCGCAGGGCTTCCCAACTCTGCGAGCCGCTGGAGCAGTTGGTATGGACTGGCCTCAGTTGCTGTCAACAGGCGCAGGATCTGCGGAGGAGGAAACAGATGGGTGTAGCAACACACAAACGTGAGAGGAAAGGCAGGAAGAGCTTCTGGGTAGAGCCTGACCTGCATGCACATGGTTATACTATTAACCCTTGCCACATACCCTGGGAGAAGGTGGGGAGAGGTGAAGGGGCACCGGAGGTAAAATCTTTCACAAAGATCAGTCGACCCGCCCTTGGACGTTTTGCAAATTTAGACCCATTTCCTTCCAAATTCCCCACAGCCCTTTAAATGTTTCCTCCTCAGTAAAGATACAATTTCTTCCTGTAATTGCTTCTGAATCTGTTTATAACTCCCTTTCGGGCAACACATGTCGCATGCAGAGTTCAAAGAAAATCCTCATCCTATCTCTCCACAGATATTTACTTAAATTACTTAAATTACTCTTCTCCAACATGCAATCTGGAAGAATTGGAGGTGGCGGTCATCACATTAATCTTCTCAACTCTGAAAAGTCACTGTAAATGTGTGAAAAAGAAAAAGTGTATATCATGGCTATTGTGATTTATGGTGTGAAAAATAAAAAATTTCAAAAAAAACTTCTCAACTCTGAAGGGGAACAGGAAAGTCTGATTTTAGTGCAGTTCACAAAAGTGCTGGAGAAACCCAGCAGGACACACAGCATCTGGAGGAAGTAACCAATGTTTTGGGCCTGAGCCCTTCATCAAGGTAGGAGCAAAAAGCAGGCAGGTACCTGAATAAGAAGGCGGGGGTGGGGGGAGAGGAGGGGATGGAGCACAGGCTAACAGGAAAGCGGTCATAGGTGAATACAGGCTGGAGAGTAGGAAAGAAAAGCTGAGAAGTGATGGGGAGGGGCGTAGCTCTGAATGGAGAGGGAAGGGGAGATGTTTAAGGGAAACCAGAGAAGTTGATGTTAACACTGTTTGGAAGGAAAAATTGGTGGAGGACGGTCCCATCCAAACTCAGCAGAAAACAACCTGCATGCAGCAGATTGGAGTAACTCAGCACCCAACCAGCCCACACCTGAATTTATCATAAAACGAAGAGCCTCTCCCCTCATCGGGAACCTGTCCAACTGCCTTATCAACCTCAGGTCAAACAAACACATACAGGCTGCGTCCGTCCTGAATCTCCGCACCATTTTCTTCCCCTCCTTGATCAAGTTGTCGGTTGTGTATCTTCACCCCCTCTTATAGATGCTGCGCGCGTGACCTGCTGAGTTCCTCCAACACTTTTGTGCTTTAACGACAGTCGTCTGCAGACTTTCGTGTTTCGCTCCTCCCCGCCTCTTTTGCACGTGGGCTGGAGATCTCTCAAACAGCTTCACATGAAAACAACCCAAGTTCACACTTTGGCATTACGGTACAGGCCAGTCAACACGCTGGGTCCTAGAACAACAAGCTCCATCTCATTTCCCTCCAACACTGCAACTATATTCAACGGACGTTTTCCCCTCCCCAACCATCGACACAATAGGGCAAAACCCCCAACCCTGGCCGCCATCTACAAGGTCAAGTTAGGAGTGTGTTGAAACACTCTCCATCTTCCTGGACATGTGCATCCCCACAACATTCAAGAAACTCAGCACCAAACATGCACAGCAGTCTGCTCGATAGACAACCATTCACTCACTCAACCACAGGCACACCATCACACTGGTTTGTACTATCCATGGCCATTCTCAATCTTTTTTCAGCAATGATCCCCCTCGCTCAAAAGTTTATGGGCCCCCCCTTCCCTGTGAAGCAGTCAAGTTTAGTTGGTTTCTTCCATACCTCTCTCCTACTGACAACCAGATATGCTGGCATACAAGACGATCCCTAAATTTGCATCTAAAATGTAGGTTTTGGGCTACACTCACTGTATAAGACTTCCCCAAGTCTGGCACTTAACATTGACCAGAGGACTGATGCTGTTCGGCAAATTTAATATACTAATTCACAATATTTTAAAGGCAAATTACCCAGAAAAGGTTTAATCTTATTAAACTAAACCATTATCGGCTCCTTTAATGTGCCGTTTAAAGCCTGTGTAGAGTTGATGGCAGTCAGACTGGGCTGTTAAGGTTCAGATTTTATACTTGACGCAGTGGAGTGTAGACGTAGAACACTACAGAAAAAGTTTGAAAACCACTCTTAATCGTTCTCTAATTGACTCGTTATGTGCACAGTTTCAGAACTCCAAAGCAAATTATTTCAGTAACAATTGGGTCCAGAGCAGTGGTTCTCAACCTTCCCTTCTCACCCACCTACCACTTTAAGCAATCCCTTACTAATCACAGAGCACCAATGCCATAGGGATTACTTAAAGTGGAATGTGAGTGAAAATGAAAAGGATGAGAGCCGCTGTTCTAAGCCGTCCCTACTTCATAACCCTCTATTTTTCTTCCATCCATTTGTCTGTCTTAGAGTCTCTTAAATGTCCCCAATGTTTCAGCCGCCGCCACCACCCCCAAGCAAAGCATTCCAGGCCCCCACAACTCTGTGTAAAACAAAAACTTACCCAATGTCTCCCCTAAACTTCCCTCCCTTAACTTTGTACAGGCGTCCTCAAGTGTTTGCTGGTCCTGTCTTGGGAAGCAGGTGCTGGGTGTCCACCCTATCTATGCCTCTCATAATCTTGCAGACCTCTATCAAATCTCCTCTCACCCTTCTACACTCACTGTAAAGAATTTTATACTTGGCATACAAAACGGCTCCTGGTATTGGGGTGATATTTTTAACTTTTGAGGACCGTCTTATATGCGGCATATACAGTACATGAAAAACATCAAAAATATTTAATATTATTCGAGGTGAAAAGAAACAAGGCTTTTACTTAAATATGCTGTGGATTTCTTTGGAAATGGCTGGTCTACAGGATGCACTACAGCAAGGGAGTAAAAGCACGGGGAACACCACCACTCGGATGTTGCCCTGCAAGACAGTCAAAATCCTGGTACCCTCGCCTTTACAGCAATGTGGGACTCCCACACCTCGGACTCCAGAGGTTCAAGAAGGTAGCTCATGAAAACAAGGTTACTTCATGGCCTGTTATCACACAAGATGCTGTTAGGAGATCCCATTGACTTTGCACTCCCCTCTCCCAATGCTTTCAGTTGATGATTTCCAATGACTTCCGAGTGGTCTTTTTAGCTCTGAACACCTCAATCTCTGTGTGCATGTGTAGCAAGGTCAAAGATCTCATCTCATCCTCATCAGACATGTGCTTCCAGTCTGACAATAAATAGTCCATGCTCAAACCAGCCAAGTTCAGAAGCTCTGAGAGCAATGTCTTCGGTCTCCAAGTAAAACCATGATGCTGGAGAAACTCAGCAGGTCAGTGTTCCTTGTATAGCAAAGATAAAGGTACATAACCAACAATTTGGGCTTGAGCCCTCATCACACCTTATCTTTGCTGTATTAAAATACTCCCACTCCACTATCAGACTCCTCAACAACTCAATCAGGGACTCATTTAACGACTCGTACTAGTGCACTTTATTGATTTTTTTTCCCCCTCTCTGTATTGCACAGTTTTTTTTACATTTCTTTATTTGTTTACACGTGTAGTTGAGTACAGTTTTTTTGCCCTTTCAATTAGTGGTGATTCTGCTGTGGCCGCATGAAAAAGAATCTCAGGTTTGTATGTACTCTGATAATAAATCTGAAATTTAAAGTACGCTGTTTGACCTGCTGAGTTTCTCTGGCATTATGTTTTTAGTTCATGTTTTACAACTGGCATAGAAGGAATTTACTCCTCTCTTCAGTCTCCAAGCCCCTTGGACCGAACTCCGGGCCCCAAATTGGTGGCAGTCAGTCGGTGCAAGGCACGGGTGCTCGTTAACACGCGGACAGGATCGGGCCCTGCAAACAGACCCATTCTCTTGTCATCTGTCACAAATCTCACCTGCACAATGAGGCACAAGTCCACAGCAGTGAGATCATTCTCAATTATTAAACCGCTCACCCTTTGCATTACACGGAGCTGTTCCCAGAGGAGGTCATTCCCCTGGTTAGCATGACGTTCTAGAGACAAATTAGATCATGGCCTGTCCCCAGTTACATCATTCTCTGCTGCTTCTCCAAAGCTGCATCAAATTGCAGCCTTCAGTCCAGCTCCTTTGTAAAGAGGCAAGAGAAAAATTCACCCAGCGAAGTTCTCAAAAATTTTCCTCAAATGTGTGTACAGAGCACTTGTGCTCCACTCTCTCGCCATCCGAGAGTTCCTCTATTCCTCTCTCCCACCAAAAGATGCATATACAGTAATTCGGCTCAACTACGGGTCGAAGCTTCACACACCTTGCTGCTTGCTGGTCATCTTGAAACCCCCAGTGGCTTTACAAGATGATTATGTTACTAGTTTTGGATTCTCCTACAGCTGAAACTCTGCCCACAATTTATCACAACATCTTTTTTTTCCAGCACCTTCAACGAGGATGGTTTACTCAAATTCTCTGCTGCGCCTCTATGTCCCTGCTCTAAAACGACAACAGCAGTTATGCACCTCCCAGTGAGATTGGACCACAGCTGGAAACTAATAAAATAAATGCTAGAAATCAGTTAACTTGAAGTGAGCTCATTAACCTGCTTTGTCTTCTTGTAGTCTCACGCATGGATCCCTTTCATTTCCACACACCTCATATTCTGTTTGGGCACATGGCATTTAACGACTACTTCTCCAAAGTCCCACCCCTCATCTCTCTCGCTCCCTATCCCTGTGTTTCCTTTTCTCCAGCTCCCCTCCCCACCCATCATCTCTCTCCATCCCTTTTCCTCCATTCACAGAGCTTTCCTCCCCCCACCCCCCCAATCAATTCTCAGCTTTGCTGCTCTCCTGCCCTCCTGTCTATGTCCACCTATGGCCTCTTGCCCATTTGGCCTGCGCTCCTCCCCCGCCTCTTCTTCCCTCCCACACCCCCTACTTTTAATCAGGTGCCTGCCTGCCTTTTGCTCTTACCTGAAATGCTGGTCCTATACAATTGCTTCCTATGAACACTACAGGCTCTTCCGAGTTTCTCTAGCACTTTTGAGTATTTATCTACATCTCCCTGCTCTTCTACTCAATGTGCATTCCTATTTTCTAATGCATACTGTAAATAAAGCCCTGCAAAAGGTAGTGGCCACAGCCCAGGACATCACAGGCAAAATCCTTCCCACTATCGAGAACATCTATAGGGAATGCTGCCATCAGAGAGCAGCAGCAATCATCAAGGAACCACACCACTCAGCACACACTCTGTTCTCGCTGCTGCCATCAGGAAAGAGTTGTAGGTGTCACAAGACTCACACCACCAGGTTCAGGAACAGCTGCTCCTCCTCCACCATCAGAATCCTCAACAACAAACTCAATCAGGGACTCATTTAAGGACTCTTCCTTGTGCAGTTTATTGATTTTTTTCTCACTGTATTGCAGTCACTTTGTTTGCATTTCCTTATTTGTTTATGCGTGTGCAATTTTTTTTTGCACTGCCAATAAGAGGTGATTCTGCCTGGCCTGCAGTAAAAAGAATCTCAGAGTTGTATGTGATGTCATGCATGCACTCTGACAATAAATAAATCTAAAATCTTGTATTGCAACTCTGCTGTGTAAGATCTCAATATGGACTGATGCTGGGGTGGCAGGTGGGGGTGGGCAGGGGGAGTGTGCTTGTGATGGGAGTGGTGGAACTCAGGAGCCACTGCAGAATCCCAATTTAAAATTAAGATGATGTAATTGCGGACAGGCCATGATCTAATCCATCTTCACCACGTCAAGGTGACAGGGGAATAAGACTCCTCTGGGATCTGCTCAGTATAATAGAAAGTGTCAGTAGTTTAATGAGGTGAATGATCTCTAAACCATGGGGGCATAGTCACAGTCCCAGGCAGGGCCAAAAAACTGGAAAGTGCTGCCTCGCAGTCGAATGCATCACAGGGTCTTGACTTCGAATGCAATAGCCACAACACTGAAGAACTAAATGGCTGTTGGTGTGAATCAGAATTTATTGTTATGAATGTCATGAAATTCATTGTTTTGCAGCAGCTTCATTGTGCAAATATTGCTATAAATTACATTTAAATATAAATAAATTAGTGCAAAAATAAGAGAAAGTGAGATCATGTCTGTGGTTCATTGACCATTCAGAAACTTGGTGGAGGGGAAGAAGCTGTCCTTGTGCCACTCGGTATTCACTTTCAGGTTCCTGTACCTCCTTCCCAATTGCAGCAGAGTGAATAGGACCTGGCCTGGAGTGGTGAGGGACTTTGAGGAGAGAGGCTGCTTTCTTAAGACACCGCCTTCTGTAGATGCGCTCGATGGAGTAAAGACTGGTACCCGTGATGGCACTGGCGGAGTTAACAACTCTCTGGTGTTTTTAATTATTGTCCTGTACACTGGCATCTCCGTACCAGACAGTAATGCAACTGGTCAGGCTCCTCTCCCACGGTACACCTGTAGAAATTTGCAAGAATATTTGGTGATATTCCAAACCTCCTCAGACTCCTCATGAAGTACAGTCGCTAGCTATTTTTCTTAGTGACTGCATCAACATGGAGGCCCCGGGATAGATCAGATATGTTGACACCCAGGATCTTGAAGTTCTCAACTTTTCCTACTGTTGACCCCTTGATGAAGACTGGTTTGTGTTCTCCTGATTTTCCTCTCCTCAAATCCTCAATGAGCTCCTTGGTTTGGCTAATGTTAAATGCAAGTTTGTTGCTGTGACACCACACAACTAACTGATCTATCTCACTCCTTTTCGCTTCCTCAGTGCCATCTGTGATTCTGCCAACGACCGTGGTGTCATTGGCAAATTTATAGAGAGCACTTGAAATGTGCCCGGCCACACAGCCATGGGTGTATGGTGAGCAGAGCAGTGGGTTAAGCATACATCCTTGAGGTGAGCCTGTGTTGTACGTCAGTGAGGAGACGTTCTACTGACTATGGTCAAGGCAGTCAGGATGGCAGCCACCAACCCTCCCTCAGTGTCCAGCTACAGGCTGTTCAGCCAGCAGAAAGCAACAGGCTTTAAGCACCGCCACCATTCTCTCAGCCCGAGTTTCACGTTGCTGCCATTGAAGGAGGCTGGTGGGAAGTGCAGAATGCCGGGCCCCGTTGTCCAGCAGCAGAGGGACCAGGCAGCCCATGGCTCACCCAGCCCTTAATGAGGACCACAGGACAACACAGAAAAAAATTTTTTTTAAATCACTTGGGACAAACCAGACAAAAAGTAACCAAGCACCACTGAAGGGCTTGGATTCCGATCACAAAGAAAGTTTTATTCTGACGCTGAAACGCAAAGCCCTATTATTATGCTTCCCTTCCTGTTTGTACCTGCAATTGGCACACATTTATCGAGCCAACTGGAGTACATCCAATTTGCACCGGTCCACACAATAGAGAACAGAAACTTTATGAAAATACAGCTTTCGGCACGTGAAAACAATCCTTCAGAACTGGGACTGGCCTGATCATTCTTTTCTGAAACTGTTCTGCAGTGAACGTTGGGATAGGCTCACACCCACAGAAGTCATTCATTCATGCCTACACCAGACTGAGGAATTCAATTTTTCCCTTTCATCAATTCCCACTGCTACCGGGGAGGGGGGGAAGGGGGGGGGCGATAAAGGGAATGCTTGTTATAAGGCAATGCTGGACAAGAATTCTGGAACAACCACAATCTGCCAGTATAAAGTTAAGTTTATGTCATTACAAACGGATTTGAAAATTGTGACTGAATAATGTTTTCTGGAAATGCATTCTAGGCCAATCTCACTGAATCACACTAAAAATACCTCCATTATTCCCCCCCCCAGGAGTAAAATACGAATGTCCACAGATACTGATTGAAGTAAACACACAATGCTGGAGAAACTCAGCTGGTCAGTGTACTTTATATACCAAAGATAAACATATTTTGATGAAGGGCCCTAGCCCAACGTTGGTTCTGTATCTTTATCTTTGCTATATAAACCTGCTGAGTTTCTCCAGCATTGCGTTTTTACTTCCAGTACCTCTCCGTTTCTCTTCTCACTGATTTCTAAGCCATGTTCATCGGTGCCCATTGGTTGTGTTGAGCTTCCAATGGGTGGTGTCGCCCAGATGTTGATGGTGGCCACTTGGGTAAAGAGAGTGGGGTGCTAGACCACACTACCTGAAACTTTACCAGCCCAAGTCTGAACGCCGTCTCGGTCTCATTGCAAACAGGCGTGGACCACCTCATTGGCTGAGAATTTAATATTATGCAATTCTCTGCCAACGTTGCCAAGTGTTGGCTGAGCTGGGAGGAAGATTGTTGATGAACCATTGCAGATGATTGATTGGCTTTTGGATGCTACCCTGAGGAACTCCAGCAGGGATACCCTGGGTTGGATCAATTGTCCTGGGACAACCACAGCCACCTTTCTTGTGGCCAGATACAACTCCAGTCAAGTCGTGTTTATTTGTCATTCATACCATAACCACTGCAGCATGAAGTGAAAATGAGATAGCGTTTCTCCGGACCGAAGAGCTGGTTATTTACATGGCTAAATTGGTTTGTGACCTTTTTAGCACAGTGCTTTGATGCTACACTCAAGTCATGTGGCAAGGCATCGCCTTATCTTCTAAAGTACAACTTTTTGATCTGTGTTTAGATTTGGAGCAGTGGAGCCCCAATGAAACTCAAACTGGGCAGCAACAAATAAGGTCCAGGAAGTCGTCAATAAAACCAACCACTTTACATAACAATAAAAGAAATAGGAGCAGAAATCAGCCATCTGGCCCATCGAGCCTGCTCCGTAATTCAAGGAGATCACGACTGATCTGATGATCGGCTCATCTCCACCTATTGGTCTTTTCCCCATATCCCTTAATGCCCCTACGATTAAAAATTTATCCAACTTTGTCTTAAGTATATATTTATTGAAGTCACCTCAATGGCGATTTCCACACATTCCCCACCCTCTGAGAAAGACAGTTCCTCCTCCTCCTCTCCGTCCTCAATTTACTACACCCTTTCATCCTTCTAAAGTTCCAGCAAGTACAGTCCCAGACGATTCAATCTCTTCTCATAGGCCAACCCCTTCATCATGGAATCAACCTGGTGAACCTCCTCTGCTCTGCCTCCAAAGCCGGTCCGTCCTTCCTCAAGTAAGGAGGCCAGAACTGCACGCGGTACTCCAGATGTGGTCTCACCATACTCACAATCAACTGTAGGCAGATTTGGCAGTAATTAACCAGACTATCATACCTGGATTTTGTACACAGAATGTACCTGGGCAGTTTTCCAATCGCCAGGGAGATGCCAGAATCACAGCTCAAATATTGCTATAAATTACATTTAAAAGTAAATAAATTAGGGCAAAAAGAGAACGAGACGTCGTGTCTGTGGTTCGTTGTCCATTCAGCAATCCGATGGCAGAGGGGAAGAAGCTGTTTTTTGTACCACTGGGTGTTCGTCTTCAAGCTCCTGTACTTCTTTCCCAATGGTAGTAGAGTGAAGAGTGCGGAGGGAGGTTGATTAACCTCAAAAATAAAATTACCACAAAGGGCTCAACTGGGGCAGGCAACCAATAGGACGGTCAAAAAAAATTAAGGGTGAGAGAGAGAGAGGGAGGAATTTCCAAAGCTTCTGACTTTAGTCACAGTGCAGTCAGGTCCCATTGAAGGAGTATCAATGGCACATTGACTGCTTTACGTGGATGCTGCATGGTCTGCTGAGTTTCCTGAGCACTTTTGTGTACTGATTTAGTCCCCACCACCTGCTGATTTCTTATTTAACTCCAGATGCACTGTTCCTTGATGCAAGATGCGCTGTTCCTGATGCGATACTTTGATGAAGGGCTTAGGCCAGAAATGTTAGTTATACATCTTTGCCTCCGAGCAAAGGTGCAAGACCTGCTGAGTTTCTCCAGCATTTTTGTGTATTAACTACAATCATGGAGTCCTCGGATTTCCTTGTTTCGCTAATGTGCTGTTCCCCAGGTTTATAATCAGCCTCACCCTGGCAATTCACGAGGACATCGACCAATCTGTCCATGGGGAAAACCATTTGGGGAGCTAAATTGGTTGGCAACCGGGAGGTCTAGCTTGAACTCACAGATAGAGCGCAGAGAAACAGGGGTCCGATCCACATCATGTCTCACGTAGAGTGGCCTCGTTTATCCATCTAAGTGTTGGAACATCACCGAGACCAACTGCCAGGTGTCCTGAGGGATGTGTGGAATTGTACATGGGGAAAGAGTCCAGGAAGTTAAAACAAAGTGATACTGGGTGGAAGGTTTCCCACGGTGCTTCTTCAGAAGTTGAATCATCAGAGACCCCTATTGCCATCAACAAGACAGAGAGAACTCCTGGGGGACAGCTGAAGCATTAATCTCTGATAATACCACAGCATCACATGATCCTTTCCCAGCCTGAAATGAGAGCTGTCATGTCCAAGATAAGCACTCCCTCAGGATCCTACTCTGAGTTCTCACAGCCCTGTCCATGGCTTCGACAGGGATCGAGCCCATGGGAATCTCTAGCTTCGATGAGGGATTGCGACACCAACTGTAGATGACACTTCAACATGGGTTCGAGCCAGATCCAGGAACCGCGGGGACTGGGGAATACGCAAAGAGAACCTCCTTCCTGCTTCTTGTAAACAAGAGATTGCATACGCTCGAAAACTGGAGGAACACACACAACGCTGGAGGAACTCAGTGGATCAGACAGCATCCATGGCATGAAATAAACAATCGACATTTCAGCCAGAAACTCAAAATCAGAATTGGACAGACCAAAGTGACCCTCCAGCCAGTTGTACATTTCCCTCAGCTTCATATTTTTTAAATTTAATTTTTTTAATTACATTGATAAACATACATATCCATGGATCTATCCTGGAGCCAGGATCTATACTTTGTAAGGAGTTTGAGGAGATTCAGTATGTCACCAAGATCTCTCATTGTCTGGTATGGAGATGCCTACATTCAGGACAAGTTAAAAACTCCAGAGGGTTGTTAACACGGCCAGCACCATCACAGGTACCAGTTGTTTACTCCATTGAGGACATTGACATGAGGCGGTGTCATAAGAAAGCAGCCTCCATCCTCAAAGAGCCCCACCACCCAGGAGAGGCCCTCTTCACTCTGCTACTATCAGGAAAAAGGTACAGGCGTCTGAAGACGAGCACCCAGCGGCACAAGGACAGCTTCTTCCCCCTCCACCATCAGATTCCTGAATGGTCAACGAACCACAGACACCGCCTCACATTGACTTTTCCTTGCCCTATTTTTATTTATTTTGTAAGGTGGGTTTTATGGAAACGCTTGACGCTGCTGCAAAACATGACATGTTCATGACAATAAATTCAGTTTCTGTACCAGGGCCTTCTGGCCCCGTCACAGAGCTCATGCTGCCCAAATACCTCAATCGATCTACAACTCTGTTTTTGAAAGGTATGAACAAACACAAGTAAATTTATCTTTTCCACCTTAGTCTTGATAAAGGATTCAAACCCAAACATTGACTGACCCTTTCTACTTCCAGATGCTATCCAACCTGTTGAATCACTCTTCAGGTCCCAATGACTCAAAACACCTTCGCTTCATCCTCTCCCACTGACGCTGATCGACACGCTGACCTCCTCCAGCAGATGGCTGTTTGGCTTCACATTCCAGCGCCTGCGGTCACTGGTGTCTAGAATACAGCCCAGTGTTTTATGTTCCACCCAAGCCTCCTCCCATCCTTCCCTAGCTGATCATATCAGCACCAAATCATATCTCTTCTCTGTGGATTGCAAGAGAATCTCTCCTTAACTGAATCTATCCCTGCTTGTCCCAGTGCAAACACCTCCCACTGTCTCGCTCCTCAATTCTATAAGACAACAAGACAGAAGACCAGAAATAGTCCATTCATCCTATCGAGTCTATCCCTGCCCTGATCCATTTCCCTACTCAGCCCCACTGCCTGGCCATCTCCCCATAATCTCTGATGCCCTGGCTAATCAAGAACATATCAATCTCTGCCTTAATACACCTGGCTTCCACAACCACCTGTGGCAACAAATTTCCCACCCTCTGGTTGATGAAATTCCTCCACATCTTTGTTCTCAGCAGATGTCCTTCCATCCTGAAGTTGCACCCATCAATCTTTCTACTCGAGGGTGGCACGGTTGGTATAATGGTTAGCGCAATGCCTTTACTGTGCCAGCATTTGGAACCAGGGTTCAAATCCCGCACTGTCTTAAGGAGTTTGTACATTCTCCCTGTGTCTGCATGGGTTTGCCTGGGGGCTCTGGTTTCCTCCCATCTTTTGAAACTATCAGGGTATAGGTTGATTGGGTGTAAATCGGGCAGCACAGACTCATGGGCCAAAATGGCCTGTTACTGTGCTGTATTTTACAATAAATCTACATATCCACACCTTTCAACATTTGAAATATTTCAAAGAGATCCTCCCTTATTCTCCTAAATTCCAACAAGTACAAGCCAATTGCTGTCAAATGCTCTTCATATCATTCGCAGAATCATCCTTGTGAACCTCATTTGAACCCTCTCCAATATCAACACATCCTTTCTTAAATGAGGAGCCCAAAACTGGTCACAATCCTCCAAGTGAGGTCTCTCTATCGCCTTATAAAACCTCAATATCACATCCCTGCTCTTAGATTCTATTCCTCTTGAAATGAACGGATTTGCCTTCTTCACCATCTCACCCTTTGCATCTGGGCATTTTTCAATTTTCTCCCCATTTAAAAAATAGTCTGCATGCTGTTCCAATAACTCTTGAAAGGCAACCTCTGGCTCTCCTCTTCCCCTCTGGGCGACAGGACACCGGGCCTAAATACTGCCGTTCAGCCGAGTTCACCTTCAACACAAGAGCAAAAGAAAATGGGAATGCTAAGACCCCTCACACCTGTCCCACCCCTTCTCCTACATTCAGTACAATCCAGGTTGATGCATTCTGGCCTGTGCTAAGCTCTCAATTCTACCTCTACCTTAAATACATCAAATGATCTGGCATCCACCACCTGCAGGGGCAGAGAATTCCAGAGACGAGTCTGACGGAACCAGATGCAAAAGAGTTAAATCCTATGATGCAACAGGGTATCCAAGCAAAAACCAGTTGCTTTTGGAGGTTGGTGAAGGGGTGGGGGGAGGGGGTGGTGCGGTGGGGGGGGGGGGGGAAAGAATCTTTAAACAGAAGCCAACACAACACAGAGGTGTGACTGTATCGTGCTTAGCAGGGCAAACGATGGGACAAACTGGTTGCATTCACTTTATCAAAAGCCCAGAGTCACACAGAGACCAAGGATGCTGAAATCTGGATCAAGCAACACTGCTGGAATCTTGATGCAGGATCTTGATTCCCTCGATTCTTCTGCTGTCGTAGATGCTGCCTGACCTAGTGTGTTTTGTTTTACAAATCAAAACACTGAGTGGCTTTTGTGAAGTCTTAAACTTTGAGGAAGACACTGATGGCATAGTGCCAGCAATTGGGATCGGAGTTCGCAGTCTGTAAGGAGTTTAAACTCCCAGTGTCTGTGTGGGTTTCATCAGGGTGCTCTGGTTTCCTCCCACCCTTCAAATTCTATCATGAATTGTAGGTCAAATGGGTGTGAATAATTTTAATTTTTTTTAAATAAAAAATATTTTTTTGTTTTTGGGCTTGTGGGACGAATGGGCCTGTTATTGTGCAGTATGTCTTAAAAAAAAGAGAAAATTGTAGAAAAGGGAGGAGCTCACAGGACACTAGACTTTCAAGACCCCCTGCTGCGTGTTCCTCTCGCCTGATGTCTAATCACGTTAAAAACTGATCCCCATTTCCAATCTCTTACCTAGACAAATCCATGCTGCAATAACACAGGCAAATCCCAGACTCTTGGGCATCAGGGCAAGTCAGGAGAGCCCCTTCCCAAAGATGGGAGAGGATTGTGGAACAAGCTAGGGAGAATGCATTTAAAAAAATCTATTCATGGAGGGAGCTGACAGTTAGGGTCAGGACTGAGAAGATAGGAGAGTGTCAGAGAGGGGAAAGAGGAGACAGTAGATGATGGGTGAAGGGATGATGGGCAGATGGAGCCAGGTATGCAGATAGGAGACTGAGGCAGGAGAGTGATAGATACAAGGGGGATGGAGGGAGATGGCCGGAAAGGTAGAGATAGCAGCTGAAAGGGGGACTATACTGTTTCCAGTACGTGGCCAATGCTACCGTCCTGGCATGTACTCCACATTCACTCAGAGGCCACGTTGTGACTTCTTTTCAGTGGTTAGTAGGTCTGTTCCTGGAACAATACCAGCCATGATGCAAAACCACTCAAATTTGGAAAAACAGTCAAGCGTCACTTAACATCCTTTCAGGCAACGTCCAACCACATATACGTCAGTGGTCCCATAATTATTCAGTTACTACAACCAAGTCCTCAGTAATTTACAAAAAGTGATCACTAACTATCAGAAATTGCATCCTGTATACCCACACTGATCTCACCGCCCCGTGTCAGTCCCCACACTGATTCCACTGCCCCATGCTGACCCTCACACTGATACCACCACTCTCTCTCCACAGCCCTGTGTCGGCCCCCACTCTCATCCAACAGCCCTGCTCTATCCCGACAGCCTTGTGTCAGTCTCTACACTGATCCTTACAAATAAAAAGTTTACAGGTACAATACAGTAACCTATATACCTTTACTAAGTATATAATATGGTGTTCACACAATGTCCACAACACATAACGTCCTATTTCACAGAACGTATCGTGCTACGTACAGGGTACGTTAAGCGGCACATACCCCGTACATAGCCCATTACAAGTGAACCCATGTAGGAATGAAAGGTAGGTAAGAAGGGGCCAAACAACCATCCCAGTGAAATACCCCAACAAAACTGTGGTCCATCCACACCTTTCCAACACAGCACAATGCTATTACAGTGCAAGCAACAGTATTCAAATCCGGTTCTGTCCGTAAGGAGTACGTACATTCTCCCTTTGACCTGTGTGAGATTTGCCCAGCTGCTCCATTTACCTCCCACCCTCCAAAACCGCACAGGGCTGGTTAATAGTGTGTCATGGGCCGGAAGAGCCTTCTAACGTGCTATATTGTTTAAAAATTCAGGAGGTCAGAAGCTCGGTGGCACAATGTTCATTCCATTCACAACTCCTCAATAAACAAAGGAGTTCAGGTTTGCACACAGCAAGCGTGAGGCAATATGGAGGCATGTGGTAAATAACATTCGGACCAATGTCTGAGCCCCTACCCTTAATCTTCAATGTTGCCACCGAAGCATTTCTCACCAGTGACATCCGTATGAACACAAGTTATACTACCATTGCACTCATGTATATGGCAATATAAACTCTCACCAACTCTCCCTCTCATAACCACCTATGGCTGGAGGAGGGGCAACTTTTACTATGCATGGGCCGGATGATGAATCAGGGGTTGAATGGCGAGCTACACTGGTGGTGTCGGGGGGTGGCACGTCAGCGGGGATGGCGGCGATGCTGTACAGATAAATTTGGATCGCAGGCCATAGGTTCACTACCCCCTGAACTATCTGTTTGGCTGTCCTCGTCCCCCTTCCCCCCCCCCCCACTCTCTTCTCCCCATCTTTCTATTCAGTTGCCTACCAGCTTTTTGCCCTCATACCTTGACTAAGGGCTCAGGACCAAAACATTGGTTCCTCTTTACTTCCTGGAGATGTTGCGTGAGGTACTGAATTTCTTTAGCACTTTTGTATATTCCACTCTACGACCACAGGGTCTGCAGACTTTCCTTATAACTACATGCACGCACATTGTGAAGATCGTCCCTCACAAATAATTTCTACAAAGCAAGATCCCACTGTGATAGTACAGATTCTATCACCAATGTGTATATGTACAGATTGTAGTGTAGGATAACTGTGATTGGCTGAGAGTGTAGCCACACCTACTGGCAGGTCTTAAAGAATTGCTCCTAGCCAGACCAGGTCATTCTAGACTGGTCAACCTACTTGTGATATGCTCCAGTCTTTTAGTTAATAAAAGCCTTGGTTTGAATCAACAAGTCTTTGGTTCTTTCGACGCGCTCTACACCCACAAACTGCAACACAAGCATGGACACATGATCTTTTTTTTTAAGCAACATTCATTTCAACACGATTTCAGAATCATTGCTGAAGTTTCCTTTCTTTGGTCAGAAGTGAGCGGGATTCGGGAGAACCCACCCCACCCCGCTCACCCATCTATCAGCAAGCAGAAGTGAGTATCCTGCTCCAGACTCCTGCAGGAACATCCAGGGAAGTGGGCAGATCCACTGTGGGTCACACCAGCAGCGTGGGAGACCCACAACAGCTGATGTTTTAAAGTAGGACACATGATAACAATAGCCGAATTGTGCATATTTTTTTCTCGACGTGGCCTCAGGGAAAGGAATGGATCAAATGTCGCAATCACTGAATGAAGGAGAAAAACAAGAGGTCAACGCTGGGCCAGATGACTTTGCAAGAAACCTCAGGAAATTACTTTCCATCACAAATCTGAGTCTCAATCAAGACACAACCCAAAACACCGACAGATGCTGCCTGACTCTCTAAGTCCTACCAGTTTCTCTTTCCTCACTCACGTGTAGCCTCTGTGTTTCAGGAAATCATTGTTTAGGTTCTTGCTGGGTTTCTGTACCCCATGGTTCAAGCCACCAGAGGTTTGCAAGATCAAACAAATTATACTTTTTAAAAATTTAACAATACAACAGGGTAGAGAGCCCTTCCAGCCCGTTAAACCCGTGCCGCCCAATGACACCAAATTAACTTACCACCCTCGTGCATTTTTGGAGGGCAGAGGAAACAAGACCACAAAGGTCACGAGGAAAACACACAAACTCCTTACTGCGTCGGATTCAAACCCGAGTCTCTGGCACTGTATCAGCGTTGCACTAACCGTTTGGAGTTGCAGCAGGGTAAAGGAATTGTGCCCCATTGAGAGACTGGGGTTGTTGTCCTTTAAGGATGTGACCCCCCCCCCCCCACCACCACAATCCAAAATCAGAATGTAAATAACCAGAGCCTACAGTCAAACAACCCAATACAATGAACACCTTTGATTAATTGACAGCAGTCAGCATAGGCCCACGAAGAGGTAGGTTACCCCAATACACTAGACCACATTGAGCGATCACCCCAAGCTTCACCACCTTCTCCCATCGGGGGAGAAGTTCCTCCCCCACATCCACCGGGCTCCTGAAAGTATCCACAATGATGCTGAACTTGCTTGGTAACAGTTGATCTCCGCACTGTAAACTTCACACAGGTGTCTGAATGTTATAGGTAACCTTCTACTCTGCTCATTGTAGAGCCACTGTACTAAATATCATTTGGGGCAACACGATTTGCACAACACTGCTACAGCGCCACCAACCCAGGTTTGAATCCCACGCTGCCTGTAAGGAGCTTGTACGCTCTCCCCATGTCTGCATGGGTTTCCTCTGGGTGCTCCAGTTTCCTCCCACCCTTCAAAAGGTACAGGCTTTGTAGGTTAATTGCTGTACTTGGGGAGGGGTATGGGCCAGTCTTGTTACAGTACTGTAGGTCTGAAACAATAATGTAGCAAGTAAACCTAAACAACTAATTGAGCTCAGTCCCTGTCGTCCCCTACTCCAATAGTTAGCTCACTCCCTGTTTCCCCAAACAATTCCCGCCTTTCCCCGGTGAAATTGTGAATGGCCACGTTGTACGAAACAGGTTATTTCTGGGCCAAACCTTGTAGTCTTTAGAAATTGGGTCAGTTCCAATTAAGGCATGGGGCTCCATTCAGTCTGCACGGCTGTCCTTAAAGCAAGTGCCTCATTGCTGCAGTTACTTCCGACTTTCCTCCTGTGACCTTACGTTTAGTTAATCCATTAAGGGCATTGATAAAACACGTCGATAAAAATAAAAGCTCCTGGTTTAGACCAGATTGATCGGATTAACATCTCCATTTCAAAATAGAGCTCAACAGGAAATAAGCTCGGGCAATCGTAATCCTGTATTTGAATGGGCACGGTTAGATAGATTTTTGCATTGCAGGGGAATTAGGAGAGATGGGGGGAAAAAGGCGGGCAAGTGGAGCGGAGTCAGATTTATTGTCAAAGTACATACATGGGGGGTGACGGGTGAGGGCTGGGCCTGATGTCATGTTCATCTGGGGAAAGTGCATATGTAATATCTCACCTTTCTCGGTGCAGTGATTGCCATGCGGCCGCTGTCTGGCTCGCCAGGCAGAATGTCACTGCAAATGGCCTCTCCTATATTACCACGACCATAGGAACACCTCCTCGTCAGTGTCCCCCGTTTTCACCAAGTATCCTATATCATGGCACGACAGAGTGCCCAGTAGTATAAATAACTGGGCAGGTCGGCTGGGCTCGTCAACCTTGATTGGCAGCCAATCTAAGAGAAGGAAAACTGATTTCAAACCAGGGCTCATTAGCCTTGTCAGGCTACACATCGAGGAGAAGGACACTCTGTCCGACGTAACACCTACAACCCGAGGACCTGGATGTCAACGTCCCAGCTTGCTGGGCTATGACAGATAAACCCTGGGTGTAAAGGGTCTCTCTTTTGCTTCTCTTTCTTTGATTGTAAGGGGTGCCAGGAAATTTCTGCTGGTTGCAAATCTTTATCCTCTTTTTGCCCGACTATAAAACAAATTTCATGTAATATCACATTTCCAGCTTTATTACATGACAATAAAATAATCTCAAATCCCGAATGTGGAAACAATTGGATGAAGAGGAGGGAAAAAGTTGCATAGACAGCTGGCAGAAATACCCTCCTTCTGAGGTGTAAGGAACTGTACAAATACTTGGCATCTACCTTGCTGAATCTGGAGAATTTGTCCCCAAGTTCGAGAGTTACCTCCCAGTGGAAATAACTTTCCCGCCTCTATCGTTTTGATATTATATGTAGCAGAATCTCTTTCATAACTGGCCCAAACCAGAGACTGAGAAGGTTTTCAGTGAATTTCTTGCAAGTTCAATTCCACCCTAACCCATTCACAGGAGACAGCTGTTGCAAGATCAGGCAGGGTCCAATGACTAAGGGAAAAGGCCAATCCATCAGACATTCAGCTGCTCAGAAGTGGTTAGTACAGCTGCTGTACACATCTGTCTGAGCCTGAACCATACAGGCAGAAGAGAAAGGAGGGGGGGGGGATAATCATCAGGGAATGAGGAAGAAAGGGTCTTAGAGAGAGCCTGCACAAAAATCCTGGTGTGTGAACAAAAGTTGATTGCTTGCAGACATCACCAACACAGTGGCCTTTTGTTTCATTTTGAGCCTTGCTTTCCACCATTGCTGTATAAAATGGGAGGTACTCTGAGCACAGGCAGAAACCATTCAACCTGTGTTAACTGATAAAAAGAACTGACCTGGGTCAGTGGTGGAGGCAGGTATATTGGATGGTTTGGTGAGGAGCAGGGTCTAAAGGTTGGCACTACATTGTGGGACAAAGGGCCTGTACTATGACGGTGGGTTGGAGTGGGGGTGGGGGGAAAACGGGACAGGGGGCTTCTGATTTCTTTACTCAGCATTTCCACTGTGAGCCCAACTCCCAGCGCTGGATTCTGGCTTTGCCACCAAATGATTCAGCTCCCCTTGTACCTTCCTCACTAAATTCCCATCATTTGGAGCAAGGAGGAGAATCCCAACTCCAGGGATTACATTGGGTTTGCATAATCCATTTTACCAGTGCCAGAACCCTCCAGCGACAATTTGTCACTTGCCAACTTTGACACCACACAATCGCCAGAGGAAAAATAACGATTCTAACTAACATGGGCAGGTCCCCAATGAGAGAAGAAAAATGGTACCATCAATGGAGAGGGAAGAAATGTCAGCGGGGAAGACGACCACAACTCTATTAATTGAGGTTTTAAAAGGAAATAGATACAGTACAGGGCTGCCCATCTTGCACTGACAGGGTCCTTTAATGAGGCAATCCACACAAAATAATTGTCTTGGCATTGAGACCCTAGGTGATCTCCCATTCTGCATAGCTTCAGGGAGTTGAACCAATTTTCTACTAATGAAACGCCTGAGGTTTTTTGATGCAGAAGTTAGCGATGCTGAGATCCTGTTTTTACGCCATGGAACTATTTTCTACCATCAGCTTAACATGTAGGGCTCATTAAACAGAATGCACATCTCTCGAGGCGTGGAAAAGGGCTTTGTCAGACAGCATCACTGCTGGTGTAGGCAGTGGCTGCCACCTGGATCCAAAGTGCCCACACTAGCCCCAGGTGCCTCCATAATCAGGCCTTATTACGAGCCGCTGCAAGTTCCCAGCAGCAGCATTAGTCACATCATCCAGGAACCCTCGGGTAAGGTGCAACTTTCACGAAGTATTAAATTTAGACAGGCTCTTTCAGACCACGAGCCCGTGCTGCCCGATTGAGCTACAACCCCCGGCTGTTTTGAGCAGTGGGGGGAAACTGGAGCACCCAGAGGAAACTCTCACAGACACGGTTGAGAGCATACAAACTCCTCATAGTCAGTGCTGGATTCAAACCCGGGTCGCTGGTGCTGTAACAGTACTGCATTAACCACTACACTAACCGTTTCACCCCTTCTAACAATGTGCCGGGGAGATTTAGATGGTTGAGAGAGACATCAGTCAGAGTAAAACTATCAACATTTTGGGCAAAAGTCCTTCATCAAAACTGAGCATTTCCAAATACTCGCAACAGTGTCCTGTTCGGAATCCACTACCAGCGCTGACCACTTCACTGAATTTAATGTTAAAGATTTCTTTATTGTCATTCAATGTGCAAAACTTTTGCTTGCCATAAAGGCCCACTGAGAGGAGCCACTAGCCTAGAGTCCTCACTAACAGGAGAAAAAGCAAGCAGGAGTCCATTCAGAGACACGGAGTCTCCGTGGATTACCTCCAGAGCTCCCACAGCCACACCGCGGCCTCCTTTCCATTCCAGCGGCAAGCCCAAACTCCCAGCTCCAAACCTCCAATAAGATCTGGAATCTGTCAGCACCCGAGGTCCCTTCGGGAATCTTCTTCCCACCAGCCCCCTCATGAATCCAGGTCCCAATACCTGGTTCCCACAAGCCAGCCTCCAGTAATTCATGGCCTGGTCCGAGCAGGGTAACAGGCCCTTTCAGCTCATGAGGTCAAATGAGCAGAACTGGTCCCAAAACAGATAGGGATTGACAATAAAGATGGGAAAACCAATGCACAAATTACTCTGGACAACAAACTTTGCTTCCTGAACACTTTTGGGTGTGTTTAATGGATTTTGGGCTGCTAATCGCGAAAATCACCTTAAAATTGTCCTATCCCATATCGTTGTTTAGATATAACCTATTTTTGTGATTTCCTGTCATATTTTAAGTCTATTTTAAGCAGACAAAACCAGGAAGGGCAACATGTCATTGAAAATTAATTTTTTTGCATTCGCACTTGGACTTCTTCCCTGCTGATCTTAGTTCAGTCGGTGACAAACACGGGGAAAGGTTTCACCAGGACACTATAACCATGGAAAAGCGGGATCAGGGCTACTGAAATCCATCAATGCTGGCCGATATTGTAGGACACTGACATGAGAGGCATCAGATGCTGAGTACAAATGAAAATCAGTGGCAAAACATTTTTAGATCAGTTGAACTAACGCAATGTGTCAGCATCATTACGCGATTAAACATGGTAAATTCAATGAAAGTTAATTTAATGTGTCTCTCTTCTTTTTCTTTGGCTTGGCTTCGCGGACGAAGATTTATGGAGGGGGTAAAAAGTCCACGTCAGCTGCAGGCTCGTTTGTGGCTGACAAGTCCGATGCGGGACAGACAGACACGATTGCAGCGGTTGCAAGGGAAAATTGGTTGGTTGGGGTTGGGTGTTGGGTTTTTCCTCCTTTGCCTTTTGTCAGTGAGGTGGGCTCTGCGGTCTTCTTCAAAGGAGGTTGCTGCCCGCCAAACTGTGAGGCGCCAAGATGCACGGTTTGAGGCGTTAACAGCCCACTGGCGGTGGTCAATGTGGCAGGCACCAAGAGATTTCTTTAGGCAGTCCTTGTACCTTTTCTTTGGTGCACCTCTGTCACGGTGGCCAGTGGAGAGCTCGCCATATAACACGATCTTGGGAAGGCGATGGTCCTCCATTCTGGAGACGTGACCCATCCAGTGTCTCTAACATCCTACATAATACAGCAAATCTGAAATTATCTTTGTGTTCAGATGGAAGTTGCTATCATAATTCCCCCCACAAGGTTTTTTTCAGGAAGCAAACCTTTTGGAAAATAAATTGTTGTCTAGCGTTTTTGAGAGGCTTCGAAATGTAGACGACACTTTCCTCATTCTAATATATCCTAATTTCAGAGCATCATCTTCCAAAGTGTGAGCTGCGATATCCCAAATTTAGATCTCTTTAATTCAACAAAAAAACTGTGGCTGTTGCTTTATGTAGTTTTAATTCATTGACAAAACCAATAAACATTTTGCATAGCTTCACAATAAGAATTTCATAATGAATAACAAAGCATTTACTGTATAATGATACAAATATATAGATATATACAAAATCTTAAAGAGATACAAAATCTTTGAAGAGATACACAATTCAAAGAAAAATTTCTCGTGCTCACGCTCCCTTTACATCTTGTAGAATGAAAGAGCAAGCTGCTAGCCTGGGTGGATATTACAACATATTACATCACAGTCACTATGGTAATACTACAAACAAGTTCTCTTGAAGAGACAGGCACAAAATTAACTATGAATTAAAAACACAAGGTTTTAACCTTTACTCGAGTTAAAGATCAAGAGAAACAAGTTCCAGAAACTTTGAACTTAATATTTTGTAATTAAATACCAAAGCATCAAACACGAGGACCACAAAACTTCCAGATGGTCACCAAAGTCCATCTAAATCGTTAATATGCTCCAGAAAAAGAACTTCATACTGGGTTTGCCCCAAACTTCTCTTTAGAACCATAACATAGCGGTTAGCGCAACGATGTTACAGTGCCAGCAACTGTGTTCGGGGTTTGAATCTGGCACTGGAAGTTTATATGTTCTTCCGTGTCTGCGTGGGTTTCCTCCAGGTGCGCCAGTTTCCTCCACCCTTCAAAATGTACTGGGTGCAATTGGGCAGCAGGGGCTTGAGGGCCAGTTACTGTGTCGTATGTCTACATTTTTTTTTAAATCAAAAAAGAATGTGTTCGACTTCTAATTGCCCCATAAAATAGCCAAGAAAGGAAAAGCTTTTACAGCACCAGTGACCTGTAAGGAGTTTGCATGTTCTCCCTGTGTCTGTATGGGTTTCCTCCCACCCTTCAAAACATATGGGGTTTATAGGTTAATTGGGGAATTTGGTCGGCATGGACCAGAGGGCCTGTTACCATGGTGTATGTCTAAACAATTTTAAATTAAATTAAAAAACGTGTTCGACTCTGAATTGCCCCCTAAAATGGCCAAGGAAACGCTATTACAGCACCAGCGACCCGGGTTCTAATCGAGCGCTGCCCGTAATGAGCTTGCAGGTTCTCCCAGTATCTGCGGGGGTGCTCCAGGTCCCTCCCACCCTTCAAAATATACCAGGGGCTGTGGGTTAATTGGGCAATTTGGCATGGACTCGTGGCCCGGAAGGGCCTGTTACTGAGCTGTGCATCTACATTGTCTGTCCAGCGAAGGACAGACAATAAATGCCAGCCTGAAAATGAAGTTAACACATTAGGGAGGAAGACTGATTCATATCGTTGAAATAAATGCAAAAGAACACAGGGGGGTACTTAAACCAGCATTATAATGCATGATAGAACAAACAAGAGATGTACCAAGAAGGCAGGAATCATCTGCAGGAGATCAGGATATTGTTTTTTTGCGTGGGCGGGGCGGTTCCATTTACATAACCACAGTAACTGAATGGGCTTTATTACCACAGTTGGATGCAGACATAACCCTGCGTTGAGGGCTGCTTCTTCCATTCAATTATAAAACCAACAGTGCGTGGTCAGAACAAATTTCTCCTCATTGAGAGGCCAGCTCCACCTCAGCTCCTATCATAGACTGGTATAATTTTCTATTCCTGAAGCCTGCACATCTGCTTTTTTAAAGTAAAATATGAAAGTCTGCAGACACCGCGGTTGAAGTAAAAACATGATGCTGGAGAAACTCAGCAGGTCAAACAGTGTCTTTTATGTGTAGCAAAGGCAAAGATACAGAATCAGACAAACTCACCAACTCCCACAACTACCTCAATTACACTTCTTCAGGTATTAACTAGGCCTCAAACTGGATAAGGTGCAAAAAAGATTTATTATGATAGCCTTAGCTGTAGCAAAAAAATGTAAAATGTCAACCTGGAAATCAGAAGAGAGCCTGAGAGTACAGCAATGGTACATGGAAATGAATAAATGTATTCCATTGGAACAAATAACATATAATTTAAGAAATAACGTCACAGTATTCAAACAAATTTGAGAACCGTACATGGAACGCAACAGAGACAGAGGGGGCCTACCACTGACCTCCGCCCCCTAAAATGATACAATAAGAAGGCGAAATGAATGGACCCAGTGTGTAAAAGTAGGTGACACAATTTTCTTGTTTATTTTCATTGTGTGATGACATGGTTTAATGTATTGTGTATGTTGAATGTTTAGTGGGTAGGGAGGAGGTGGGAAGGAGGGGGGGGGGAAGGGGAGAAAATGACACTGTGTATATTCAAGAGGGAAATGTTTGTGTCTATTTTGGTTAATATGGTTCATAGTGTGAAAAATTTTAAAAAATTTAAAAATTACACTTCTTCACAACCAGTTCCCTGCAAGGATTCTATTCCATTCTCACTGGTTGCATCACTGCCCAATATGGAGGTGCCAACACTCAGGATAAGAAAAAGAAACTCCAGAGGGTGGTTAACTTGCCCTGGGTCGTCTCGGGCACCAGACTCCTCTCCATCGAGGACATCTACATGGTGTTTTGAGAAGGCAGCCTCTATCCTCAAGGACCCCCACCACCCAGGCCACCCCCTCTTCACTCTGCTACAATCAGAGGTACAGGAGCCGGAGGACAAGCACCCAGCAGCACTTCAGCTTCTTCCCCTCTGCCAACAGATTTCTGAGTGGACGTTGAACCACCGACACTGCCTCACTTTCTCTTCTTTTTGCATTAATTTATTTATTTATAACTGTAATTTAGAGCAACAGATTTTGTAACATGACAATAAATTCAGATGCTGATTCTGTTCCTGGTCACACAGCGTTCTTTGTGGTAAAGGAACATAACCAATGTTTCAGGCCTGAGACCCTCATCAAGATACGAGCTAAAAGCAGGCAGGTGTCTGAATAAAATGGTGGTGGGGAAACAACACAAAAAAAATACCTAGAAAGAATTACATTTGCAGTAGATAAAAGTCAGCAGGGTCACACATCATCCATGGAAAACAAGAGGCAGTGGAGGCCCGCGATGCCAAATGTCTATTAGTTCCGATGGATGCTGCATGACCTGATGAGTTTCTCCAGCACTTTTGTGCACTGTGTTGGACCCCAGCATCTGCTGACATGCTTACTTACATTTACTGGTCTACTCATAGCCTGAGCCTCGCTGTGATGCAGAAAGTCTTGTACTCCAAGAGCACCCGTCACATACATCAAAAGTGTTCCACAATACTTTGCAACCAGGGCAGCAATATTGGAGTGTGGTCACTCTTGGAAACGCAGGAAATGTGGTACCAATTTACATGGAATTTCGTCAGCAAAGCATAGATGGGAGGATTATCTCTATCTATTGGGAAATGGCTCTTGAAGCGATTCAGGAGTTTCATGGAAAAAAAAAATCAATCCCCTCCTTCAGGCTTCTGGGGAAAGGAGAGATTTACACCAGGCAGGCTGCCTGCTGGCGAGAGATTCTCTCCCTTCCTTTTTTCCAACTTAATGCTTTTAATTTTAATTTAGAGATGCTTCTGGCCCATGAGCCAATGTCAATGAAATACCCCCATGTGACCAATCATCTTACTGACCCAGTCCGTCTTTGATAATAGGAGGAAACCGGAACACCCGGAGGAAACCCACACAGTAACAGAGAGTACGTACAAACTCCCCACAGACAGCAGCGGATTCCACCCCCCCTTTACAGAACAGCAAAATACCCAGTCACTTTGGGCAGGACATTACAATGAAGTGTTGAAGAGGATTGTGAAAAGATCCCAGGGCAGTCATTTCGAGTAAGAGCTGGGATTGGAGATCAGCAGTTCCCAAACATTACTGGAGAAACACGAGAGTCTGACGTTGGAATCCTAAATAAACAAAAAGAGGTTGGAGGGACTCAGCATTCATGGAGAGAAATGGTCAGTCGGGACCCTTCATGACCAAAATGACTAAATGGTCTCTAGTGCCAAATCACATGGCTGCTTGATGTGCATGGGCTGGCTGCCTTCATTCCCACATTAAAACAGGGTCCCAAATGCTAAAGAACTTCATTACCTGTATGTATTTAGAAGATGCTGACACCAGTTTTTAAAAAATTTAGACTACAGTACTGTTATAGGCCCTTTCAGCCCACAAGCCTGTGCCATCCAATTGATCAGTGGGAGGAAACCAGAGCTCCTGGAGGAAACCCACAAACTCCTTACAGACAGCGGAGGATTCGAACCCCCGACCTGGTCAATGCCGTTGCACTAACCACAGGAGTCTTTGCCGGCATTATGGCAACAACTTTGTCACATTTCCGCCCAGGCCTTTCAACATTTGAAATGTCTCTGAGGTTCCCCCCTCATCCTTTGTAGTCCAACAAGTACAGTCCAAGAGCCAACAAACGTTCACCATATGCTAACCCTTTCATTCCTGGTAACATTCTAGTAAATCTTCTCTGAACTCTCTCCAATGCTAGCACATCCTTTACCCTTCCGATGGATCTCCTCCAGACCTGACAGTAAAGTACAGCCAGTGCCCTTCAGCTCCAGCAACCCAGGTTCAATCCTAGCCTCCGCGTCCGGTCTTGTGTGTGGAGTATGCTCACTTGTTCCTGCAAGCCCATGGATTTCCCCACGGGTGCGCAGAACATTGGGGCTGGTAAATTAATTACACTGGACAACACATTCCCACCCCCCCCCCCCCCAAAAGGTTTGCTTCCTGAAAACAAAATTGGGGATTATGATAGACAACTTCAAGCTGAACACAAAGGTAATTTCAGATTTGCTGTATCACATAGGAAGTTGGAGAAACATTCAATTAAACTCTGATTGAATTTACCATGTTTAATCACATATTGATGCCGACACGTTGCATTCATTCAACTGACCTAAAAATGTTTTGCCACTGATTTTTGTTTGTACTCAGCATCTGATGCCTTTCGTGTCAGTGTCCAACAATAGTTGGCCAGTATTGATGGATTCCATTTGCCCTGATACCGCTTTTCCATGATCACAATGTCCTGGTGAAACCTTTCATCGTGTCACTGACTGCACCAAGATCAGCCAAGAAGCCCAAGTGCCATGTTGCCCTTCATAGTTTTGTAGATTTGAAGTAAACAAAACATGACAGGAAATCACAAAAATAGATTTCATCTAAAAATAAATGACATGATAGGAATATTTTAAGGTGATTTTTGTGATCAGCAGCCCAAAATCCATAGAATACATCCCATAAAATGTTCAGGAAGCAAAATCTCCATTGTCCTGTGTTATCCACTATAACTTCCCCTCAGTAGGTGGTAGAATCTGGATGTTAAAGTGGATAGGGAAGTCAATGGGAACATTGGGAGTGTCACTGGAATTTCTGCAAATGGAAGTTTGGTCAGCACACTGTCAAGGGGCAAAAGGGTCTCGTTTCCATGCTGAATAACATTGATGGTTACATGAACCCTCCAAGATCTCTGCACTTCTAATTCTCACCTCATTGCCAAACATTATTGACCCTTCCATTTTGCCACTTTTTTCTCCTACAAGGCAATCAGCCCAAGAGCCTTGCCTCCTTAATCCTCGTGTACTTGTCCCTACACCAAAACTGACAGTGTTGAGGCAGATGATGGGAAGACCAGACCAGAAATCATAGGAGCAGAAATAAGCTATTATTCAGCCCATTGAGTCTTCCCCACCATTCAATCATGAGCTGATCCATTTTTCCCACTCAGCCCCACTGCCCACTCTTCTTACCATAACCTTTGATGCCCTGGCTAATCAAGGACCTCTCTTTTAAAAACACCCAATGACCTGGTCTCCACAACAACCTATGGCAACAAATTCCACAGATTTACCACCCTCTGGCTGAAGAAATTAATTCACATCTCTGTTCTAAGCGGACGCCCTTCAATCCCGAATTTGTTCCCTCATATCCTAGACTCCCCAATCATGGGAAACAACCTTTCTAGAAACTACTGGTACTCTGTCCACACCTCGTCACCCAGGAAGTGGGCAATCAAAACACAATTCAACAGCTTTAGCCCAAGTAGCAGAGGAGGAGACCCACAGATGGAGACAGGTACAACTACAATGTTTAAAAGCCATTTGCACCAAGCTACATGGTTTTTTTTATTTTTCACACTGTGAATCATATCAATCAAAATACATACAAGCATTTCCCTCTTAAATATACACAGTGGCATTTTCTCCCTTTTTTTTAAACCAAGTTACATGGTTGAGAGGAATATGGACCAAAGGCAGGCAAACAGGACCAACTCAGGAAGGCAACTTGGCCAGTATGGACGAGTTAGGCCAAAGGGTCCATTCCTATACTGTTTATAACTCTAACAATACCTCAAAGAAAGGCCCCTTGAAGCACTGCCACAAGGGTATTGACAGAAAATATTCTCTTGGCAACTTCCAGTACAGTACCTTGCCATTCCGAGCTTGAAGTCATACAAACTACATATTCAATCCAGAACCACACAGGAACTCTCATCAGAAGATTGTTGCCAACCTCAACTTCGGCTGAGCTCTGCCAATAACATTTAGATAGATTTTTTTTTAAATTGTTCAGGAATTCGGGTATACCCCGGTTTACAAAACTAGAGGATTCCTATGTCGTAAATCAAAGATTCCCTCACTATTATTGGAGGTTATTTTCGTAAAAGTGAAAATCTACTCAAATCCCTTCATAAAAGCTAACACAGGTTTCTTTGTAAAAGCAAGTTTTCGTAAAGTGCGTTTACCCGTCAAATGTTAATGGGGAATGGGCAGGTAAATGGAGCGGAAACAGACAGGAGGAACTCACCTGGTCTTACACCGTCCACAGAAGGTAAAGATACATTACCCACATTTCAGGCCTTCGAGGTATGAACAAAGAACAGGAAGGGATCAGAATAATGACTGAAGGATGGGGGCAGGGAGGGGGGTGGAGGGAGAGGAGAACAGACCGACTAGATATGATAAAAGGAAAGGTGAGGATTGATTTTTGCTTGGTGAAAAGAGAGGGAAAAGGGAAGTGAGAGAGACAGAATTAGCCCTTTTCACATTGAATTGGCGGTTCAACGAACCGTATCAAAATGCTGTTTTTGCCGTTCAACCTGGACCAATGTTAACCAGTTCTCTGCAGCTATTCACTCACCACCCGGCATCCCTCAGCAGAGAGGAGCCGATCCTCCAGCAGTACCTTTCACACTGGGCTAAGTAGTACTCTGATTCAAAACAAATGATACACCCTCCCTAGGCAGTTCATTCCCGGGGCGATCTGATGCCTGCATGCCAATTCGCCAGCGTTCACACTGGCACATTAACCGGTAGATTGGCAGTTAATTACTGGGTTAAAGAGCCAGTATGAATGGGGCTAAAGAGACATAAAGGCATTTCATAGTCGGCCTCCACATAGAAGCTGGCTTAAAAGCCGAATTAAAAGGAATTCCTTACATTTTCCATGCAGGCCCAGAAAAGCCTGCTCTAATGTCCCCTTTCAGCCTGGAGGCGGCTGGGGTGTTGATGCAGCTTTCAGGAGGCGTGGCTACTGGTGCCATGATGCCATACCTACATGTCGAGCAATGGCTGACTTAGTTACCCATAATCTCCCTTGCAGCTAGACCCACTCTGGATTTCCCAGAACAGTTCCAGCTGTGTGGGGGTTTATGGGTAGGGTAAATGGCCATTGATCTGCTGCATATTGAGCCGCTGACACTGACAAGCGAAGGCCGAAGTGGCCTGGTGAGGAGCGACCAGCAGGGCTGTCATAGCCTGCCTTGGCCACCCCTGATGGCCCAGCCCCCAGTGCCCTGATGGCCCGCACTAGCTGCCCCCGAGAGGGTCATGGAGGGAGAGGGGTGAGGGAGACGTCACCACGAAATCATCCGCCTGCCCCTAGCCAGCCGCTTCCAGCGGCATTACATTCGTGCTAAGAGGCGGACCGCTGACCCAACCCCCGAGAGGGATTGCAGTTGCCACCTTTGAGCTAGCCAGGGCACATTCATGGAGGTAAGTCTCCCAACGAAAGGGCAGAGAATCTCTGCCTTTACACTCTGACTTTCTGACTGTATAAGATGACCTAAAGAGATGGGGGATAAGTTTACGTTAATGGCATTCGGTTGGAGGGTGCCGAGATGGATATGAGGTACAGGAGCCTGAAGACGAGCTCTCAGCAGTACAAGGACAGCTTCTTCCCCTCCGCCATCAGATTCCTGAATACAATGAACCAAAGACATTGCCTGACTTTCGTGCACAATTATTTTTATAATAGTAATGCCATAAGATGGTTATAATTTGAATGTTTACCCTGTGACGCTGCTGCAAAACCCCGAATTTCACGGCAATAAATCCTAATTCTGACATCACATGTATCCCTGAGATTCCTTTTTCCTGCAGGCACAGAATTACCACTAATTGGTAGTGCAAAAATAAACTGTACACCGCATAATACATGTAAACAAACAAATGTGAACAGATAACAGATAACAAGCTGACTGCAATACAGAGAGAACAAAAGAAAATCCATAAAGTGCACAAATAAGAGTCCTTAAACGAGTCCCTGATTGAGTTTGTTGTTGAGGAGTCTGATGGTGGAGGGGGAGCAGCATTTCCTGAACCTAGTGGGTGCAAGTCTTGTGGTACCTACATCTCTTTCCTACATCTCTTTTCTGCCTGGCTGAAATTCAAGAGTTCCAAGTGCAAATAGATTGGAAGCAGAATATATACCTCCATAACCCACCAATTCATCACCTATCCAAGGTCCACACAATGAAAGGACCAATCTTTTACTGCAAGCAGAAATAGATCACCATGACTGCATCCAAATTATTGTTGCTTTAGACAACTCAAAGAGGCAGTTTAGTTTTGTATCTACCATAATTAATGGTAATGTAGAGGTGACTTCCTCTCAATTTAACCCCATCTTGTCTTTCACCTGCAGGTAGTTGAGGAGGTTTGATTCTGGAGTTGTATATATTGGATGCAGTGTGGTTGTGCAAGGAAGCTTTATTCTGTCCTCAATCCATCTTAGACACAATCTGGTTAATTACGTTAAAACACAAAAATGGTGAAGAAACTCAACAAGTCACGCAACGACCATAGGAGGTAAAGATTAGAATATAGAACATAACAGTACAGATCAGTCCTTCAGCCAACAATGTTGTACCAACCCATATACACCTACCAAAAAATAAATTAAACCCTCCCAAGCTCATATCCCTCTTTCATCCAGGTGTTAAATGCCCGTTATTCCAGCCTCCACCACCACCTCTCACAAATGTATTCCAGGCACCCACATCTCTGTGTTTTAAAAAAACCTACCCCTGATGTTTCTCCTAAACCTCCCTCCCTTCACTTTGTACAGATGTTCCCTGGTGTTTACTATTCCTGCCATGGGAAAAAGATGCTGACTGTCTACCTTATCTTTGCCTCTCAGAATCTTGTAGTCTTCCATTAAGTCTCCTCTCATCCTTCTTGACTCCAAAGAGAAAACTCCCAGTTCTGCTAAGATTTACTTTCCAATCCAGGCAACATCCTGGTAAATCTCCTAGCACCCTCTCCATGGCTTCCACATCTGCCCTGATAGTGAGGTGACCAGAACTGAACACAATATTCTTTGTGTGGTCTCACCAGAGATTTATATAGCTGCAACATTGGCTGACGACTCAAACTCAATCCCCTGATTAATGAAACCCAGCATACCACAAGCCTTCTGAACCGTCCTATCAACTTGTGTGCTGACCTTAAGAGATCAATAGATTTGGACCCCCAAAATCCCTCCCTCTGTTCTTCCACAGATGGTGTAGCAGTTAGCGCAATGCTGGTACAGCACCAGCGATTGAGAACAGGGTTCAAATCCCATGCTGTCAGGAGTTTGCACGTTCTTCTTGTGTTTGAGTGGGTTTTCCCAAGGGGCTCCAGTTTCCACCCACTGCTCGAAACGTACCGGGGGTGTAGGTTAATCAGTATAATTGGGCGGCACGGACTGGTGGGTTGAAATGGCCTGTTACCATGCTGTGTATCTAAATCCAAATATATTACCAACGCTTTGAGCCTGAGCTTCAAGGTATAAGCAAATAATTATGTACTGCTTTGAATCCAAGGTCAGGCAGTGAATGCGTTATGTTAGCACTTGGTGCTCCAAACAGGAAAAGTATTCCATTACCTTACACTTCCACCAGGACAATTAAAAATTAAATTCACCTGCCTCTTAAATGTCCCCTGCTTGAAGACCAGATGATGTCACTAACAGGCCATTGGGACAAAGTAATTTGGAGTCAGAAGTCTCTGAGTTCAATCCCACCGGAGAAATTTGAGCACCACTTCAACAAGTAGCTGTATTGTAATTGTAAATCTTTTTTTTTTAATAAAAGAAATATTTTTGTCATAAATATTGGCCACAGCTGGCAGGTAGCCCAGCCCAACGCATCTTAAAAATCATCCCTGAGGGAGTCACATCCACAGAGGAGACAACTCCAATTCATTGATAACCCATTCAAACAGAAATATCCACATTTCTTTACCACATCAGCCATTCAGGCAGTTTACAGATTCCCGTTCCACACTAATTTTCCCTGCATCCTATTCACCATACACAGGCCACAGAAGTGGCAGAGAAGATCACTGGAATCTCCCTCTCCAACCCCCTCCCTCCCACCACCCTCAATGTGATCTACCAGGACTGTTGCGTGAAGAAGGCGCACAAACACAGAGGACCCCTTCCACCCCAGTAAGTTTCTTTCAGATGCTCCCGTCGGGAAACAGGTACACGAGTATCAGAGCCAGCACCACCAGGCTGAGGAACAGCTTCTTCCTACGGACAGTGAGAACACTGAATGGCCAAAGGAACTGTTCATGCTAACCATCCAAGCTCATTCATGAAACAATATTTATTGGTATGTATGATTACATGTCCTGCTTGTGTATTGTTTGTTTGTATGTGTGTTATGTCTGGTTGTGTTTCTGCGTGTTTTGCACCAAGGAACAAAAGACACTGTTTCATCAGGTTGTACTTGTTTACATCCGGTACCGCACGGATGGCAGTCTCTTCAATCTGCAAGCTCACACCAAGACACAAGAGCAACTTGTCCGTGAACTACTCTTTGCAGACGATGCCACTTTAGTTGCCCATTCAGAGCCAGCTCTCCAGCGCATGACGTCCTGTTTTGACGAAGCTGCCAAAATGTTTGGCCTGGAAGTCAGCCTGAAGAAAACTGAGGTCCTCCATCAGGCAGCTCCCTGCCATGACCACCAGCCCCCCGACATCTCCATTGGGCACACTGAACTCAAAACGGTCAACCAGTTTACCTACCTCGGCTGCACCATTTCATCTGATGCAACGATCGACAAAGAGATAGACAACAGACTCGCCAAGGCAAATAGCGCCTTTGGAAGACTACACAAAAGAGTCTGGAAAAACAATCACCTGAAGAAACAGCGTGTACAGAGCCATTGTCATACCCACGCCCCTGTTCGGCTCCGAATCATGGGTCCTCTACCGGCATCACTTACGGCTCCTAGAACGCTTCCATCAGCGCTGTCTCCGCTCCATCCTCAACATTCATTGGAATGACTTCATCACCAACATCGAAGTAATCGAGCTGGCAGAGTCCGCAAGCATCGAATCCATGCTGCTGAAGATCCAACTGCGCTGGGTGGGTCACGTCACCAGAATGGAGGACCATCGCCTTCCCAAGATCGTGTTCTATGGCAAGCTCTCCACTGGCCACCGAGACAGAGGTGGACCAAAGAAGAGGTACAAGGACTGCTTAAAGAAATCTCTTGGTGCCTGTCCCATTGACCACCGCCATTGGGCTGATCTCGCCTCCAACCGTGCATCTTGGCGCCTCACAGTTCGGCAGGCAGCAACCTCCTTTGAAGAAGACCGCAGAGCCCACCTCACTGACAAAAGACAAAGGAGGAAAAACCCAACCCCAACCAACCAATTTTCCCTTGCAACCCTGCCTGCCTGTCCCACATCGGACTTGTCAGTCACCGACGAGCCTGCAGCAGACGTGGACATACCCCTCCATAAATTGTCGTCCGCGAAGCCAAGCCAAAGAAAAGAAAGAACTTGTACAATCAGATGACAATAAACTTTTTTTTTAATTTTTTATTTTTCACACCATAAATCACATTAACCATGATACATACTTTTTTCTTTTCAAACATATACAGTGCCATTTTCTTCCCCCCCCCCCTCCTCCCATCCCACCCTCCCTACCTCCCCCCTCCCGTCCAATTAAAGTACAAAATCTAGGATACATTAAACCAGTCAAACAATGTTGTCGTTCAATAAAAATACACAAGAAATTCCACTGAGTCAATTCTTTTCATTTCCTTCTCCTTCCGTTAATTTAGGTAGTGGAAGATGACAATAAACTTAATGATATAAAGTACAAACAAAAGTAAAACACAAGGGTCTGCAGACACTGCCACTGCCGTGGTTGAAGTAAAAACATGACGCTGGAGAAACTCAGCAGGTCAGTGACCTTTATCAGCTTCTTCTTCTTTGGCTTGGCTTCGCGGACGAAGATTTATGGAGGGGTAAATGTCCACGTCAGCTGCAGGCTCGTTTGTGGCTGACAAGTCCGATGCGGGACAGGCAGACACGGTTGCAGCGGAAAATTGGTTGGTTGGGGTTGGGTGTTGGGTTTTTCCTCCTTTGTCTTTTGTCAGTGAGTTGGGCTCTGTGGTCTTCTTCAAAGGAGATTGCTGCCCGCCAAACTGAGGCGCCAAGATGCACGGTTTGAGGCGATATCAGCCCACTGGCGGTGGTCAATGTGGCAGGCACCAAGAGATTTCTTTAGGCAGTCCTTGTACCTTTTCTTTGGTGCACCTCTGTCACGGTGGCCAGTGGAGAGCTCGCCAGATAACACGATCTTGGGAAGGCGATGGTCCTCCATTCTGGAGACGTGACCCACTCAGCGCAGCTGGATCTTCAGCAGCGTGGACTCGATGCTGTCGACCTCTGCCATCTCGAGTACTTCGACGTTAGGGATGAAAGCGCTCCAATGAATGTTGAGGATGGAGCGGAGACAACGCTGGTGGAAGCGTTCTAGGAGCCGTAGGTGATGCCGGTAGAGGACCCATGATTCGGAGCCGAACAGGAGTGTGGGTATGACAACAGCTCTGTATACGCTTATCTTTGTGAGGTTTTTCAGTTGGTTGTTTTTCCAGACTCTTTTGTGTAGTCTTCCAAAGGCGCTATTTGCCTTGGCGAGTCTGTTGTCTATCTCATCAAGTGACCTTTATATAGCAAAGATAAATATACATCACCAATGTTTCGGGGTATCATCAAAGTATGGACAAAATGGTAAAGGGGGGGAAGAGGAGGTGAGTACAGGCAGGAGGTAATAGATGGATGAGGGAGGGAGGGCACATGAGCAAACAGGGGGAGGCAGATGTCTGTGAATGGAGAGGGAAGGAGTAGAGAGCTGGAGGAAAGAAGACGAAGGGGAAGGGAAGGGAGGGAGAACGGAGAGTAGGCTCGCAGAAACCGGAGAAGTTGATGTTAATGTCATCCGGTGGGAGAGTGTCCAGACAGAAAATAAAGTTTTTTTGTTAAAAAAGTCAAACAGCATGGTAACAGGCGCTTTCTGCCCATGAGTCCACGCCACCCAATTGACCTATACACCTGGTACGTTTTTGAACAGTGGGAGGAAACCAGAGCCCCTGGGGAAAATCCATGCAGACTTGGGGAGAACATACAAACTCATTCCAGACAACATGGGATTCAAACCCCAGTCCCAATTACTGGTGATGTAACAGCATGGCGCTAACCGGTACGCCAACCTAGCTTCCCTTGAGGTTTCCCCCAATTTACAGGTGGTCTTGGTGGGAGAGTACACAAGGCCGTGGACACACACGTGAGCATGGGAGTGAGGAGCGGAATTGAAATGGTCGGTCACTGGCGCGGACAAGTGAAATTCCTCAGCGAAGTGATCTCCCAGTCTGCGCCCAGTATCTGCCCACAATGGGAGCAGAATGAGAACACCACTTGAGAGGTCTGTTCGGGATCCGAAACGGTGGCAAGCGAGGTGTGGGAGCACGTGTGGCACCTTCTGTGGCCTGCCGGGGGAGGGAGTTTGAGCTGATGCGTTTCTCCCGCATTGCTTTCTGCACCCCCTTCCCAGACCTGACAGGCCAAAGGCCCTCCTCCTGAAAGGCGACTGAGAGGTGATGGGCCATCATCAATGGACTGTCCCTTTAAATGAAATTACGTCATGCACAGTTTGAAACAAAATAGCCAGAGTGAAGTTACACATCCATATTTAGACTAACATCTGAGACAAAGAAATTTCACCAAAACAATAAAATAAAATCCAATTTGGGAATTGGTCGAAAGCTGCTGTTTGTAGTAGCTATGAGTCTCAGCCTGGAGAGATTCACAAATATTATGCAGATCAGACAAAAGGTGTTACACACAGAACATTCAGGTGCAAGGATAGATTCAGCTGCCAGCAGGCTCCCAGCCCTTATACCACTCTCTGAATATAAATGAATAATTCCTATATATATATATAAAATGCCATTTTTTTTTGCAAGCATTAACTGCACCATCTCCCTCCAGAAACGAAGGCTCCCTGGATTCAATCTTTTTGATCCCACCCCACCAATCTGCAGCTCTTTGGATGTTTTTTGCATTGAGGAAGATTGCAAACAACTGAGGCTTTTAAAGCTGATTTTTCCCTTTGGAAGCAAACCCCACCCTCTTTCACCCCCCCCCCCCTTTTTTTAAAAAAATAGCTACCGAATTACAGCTGCAAGTTGATCCCGCGACTGAACAACAACACGGAGCGAGTGGGAGATGCAATTTAAACCGGAGAAACGCAAGGACCAGGTTTGCAATTTTGGGGGTCGTTAAAAGCTTGAAGCAACAGAGTCCCTTCACATTTCCCCGATGCCGGGGCAGTTCGGGTCAATCAATGACTGAATTAACTGGTCTCGCCCATTGCTCGCTGCCTCTCATTGTCTTGATACAAACGGGGAGATTGGCTACAATTCACTTTAATTCAATCTGTTCACGTCGGGAGGGGAGGGGAGGGGAGGTGGGGGAATGCAGGAAACATTCTTAAAAATGCGAGTTGGGTCGCCAGCACAAAACAGCAACAAGAGAGGGGGGGAAAGAGGGGGGTGAGGGGGAAAGGGGAAAGAGGGGGGTGAGGGGGAAAGAGGGGGTGAGGGGGGAAAGAGGGGGGTGAGGGGGAAAGAGGGGGGTGAGGGGGGAAAGAGGGGGTGAGGGGGGAAAGAGGGGGGTGAGGGGGGAAAGAGGGTGTTGAGGGGGGAAAGAGGGAAAGAGGGGGGTGAGGGGGA